>NW_026652278.1:73875009-73992836 GCF_009828535.3 Hylobates moloch
CCTGCTAGCTGAGTCTTTCAAGCCTGGGCCCCAGACCTGTGAGTGAAGAAGCCTTCAAGGTGACCCCAGCCCAGCCACCATCTGGCCAAGGCTGTGTGCCACCTCAAGGAAGAAACATAGCTGAGTCCAGTCAAACTCTAGATCCCTGAGCAGAATCCATGATTGTCATGGTTTAAAGCTGCTGTTCTAGGCAAGCTCGCCGTGCAACAATAGAACCCAAATCGCCACCTTGGAGGGAATTCATCTCTGCTGTGCAGGATGTGCTGGATCTGCAGACATTTGCCAAGAGCACAAGTTTGGGTAATGGAGGGATGGGGGTAAACCCTCTCCATCCTCTCCTGGGAACCCCAAGGATCATCCAAACAGGATGCCTGGGCTCAATGATAGTGCAAGGACCCAGAAGGGCCCAGGCTTTCATCACGGCTTCAGGGAATGGTGGAGTGTCCCAGGGAAGGGGAGAAAGAGATGGACTGTGGGAAGAGATGGAAGCTGTGGTAGGGAACTGTCAGGAGCTTCCCAGGGGTGTGAAGAGGACCCCTCCTCCATCCACTAGACAGAGGACACATCCCTCCTGTTTGTGAGGAGAGCATTCTGGTGCTAGGCTGGGCAGCTTGCCTAATTTCTCCTAGCCCCAAAGTCTCTGAGACTTCAAAACCGTCACCCAAGGCTGGACATGGTGGCTCATACCTGTAATCCCAGCACTTTGGGAGGTTGAGGTGGGAGGATGGCTTGAGCCCAAGAGTTTAAGGCCAGCCTGGGCAATATAGTGAGACCCAATCTCTACAAAACATTAAAAAAAAAACTGGGCATGGTGGCACAGATCTGTAGTCTCAGCTACTCAGGAGGCTGCACTGGGAGGATTGCTTGAGCCTAGGACATTGAGGCTGCAGTGAGCCATGATTGTGCTACTGCACTCCAGCCTGGGAGACAGAGCAAGACTGTCTCAAAACAAAACAAAAAACTATCACCCAACCAACCCCACCCTGGGGAAAGGCAGGAGCGGGTCTGGAACTATAAGCCAAGGAGAGGTTCCGCTGGGTCCAGAAAGGAGGCAGCTTCTCCCTTGCCATGGCCTCTGAGCTGAGCAGGGCACCTGCCCCCAGCAGCGTGCAGATGGACAAACGAGAACACGTCTGCGAACCTCTTGACTCCAGGAGCAGGAGGGGGCTGGAAGGAGACCTCCTGTCCCAGGGTTCAATCTGGAGGGCCTAGGGCTTGGCGCTGCTGGAAGCAGGAAGAGCACCAGCAGCCACTGGGGCCACGTGGGTAATGGGGGCGCCCTCCCCTCCGGCCATTACCAGGAGCCAGAGACAGGAAGCGGAACCCCAGGTGGGCCATCTCATCAGCCCTCAGGGGCTTCATAAAGAAAGAAGATGGAAAGGCCCAAGGATGCAGGTGCCAGAGAGGCCCCAGAAGCCCCATGCTGCCTGCTGAAGATCAGCCCCCACCTCTGCTGCTGCCACAGTAGACCAGAAGGAGCAAGTGCAAAGAGGAGCCAGGTGTGTGTCAAGGCTTTGGAGGAAAGTGTCACCTCAAGGAGTGCTTTGAGCCACCTTCACCCCATGAGCATTAATCATACCATTAAGGAGGCCTTGAAGGTCCCCCTCCCACACTTCCCATGTGAACTGCACACCTCCTGAGAGAGGGAGCCCCGAAGATGACTTCATGCTCAGGTGCTGGTGACTCACCTGAGCTGGGCTGAGGGCAGGGAAGAGGCTCAGGAGACACGCTGCTGCTCCTTGACCATCCTGCCACATGCTGCCCAGCCCGAGTGATGGAAACTTAGGCAACGCCCTGAGATGGTGGCCCACAGGGCCACGTGGTTCCTGCTGGGCCTGGAATCACTTCCTGGTATGGTGACACCAATCCTTGGCCCTCAGAGCTGGCCAGGCCACAAGGAGCCTCCCCAAGGCAGGGAGTAAGAGAGGCCAATTGCCATGCTTCTGTAGCCATGTGGCCTCATGTACTCTCAGGGCCTCATTGCCTCACCTGGGCAGTGGGCATCCTGCCTTCACATCTCCTCTCCACAATCGCCGCTTGCTGAACAGAGTGGGTGAGCAGGCAGATGGGACCAGGGCTGTGAGAGGGCTCTGTGGACTGTGGGGGATGGTGCACACGGAGGACGCACCATCCTTGCTCTGATGCCCAGGAGAGGTAGGCCTGGCCCTTACCCTCATGAAGTCCCAGCCTTGTCGGGGAGACCCACTGTTGACTTGTGAAGGTGCAGATGGGTTAGTGTTGAAACGGAAGTGCCTACAAAGCACTGTGGAAATGTGGAGAAGGACGTCAGGCAGGGGCTAGGGCATGTCAGGTTGACTAAGTGCTCAATTATTATCTGTTCCTGCATGCCATGAGGGATTTAGTCTGTTTTGTTTGCTGCTGTGTCCCTAGTGCCTGGAATAGAGCCTGGCATACAGCAGGTGACTAATAATTGCTTGTTGCATGAATGAATGGATGAATGAACAAGAGAGGGAAGGAAAGGCTGTCAGGTGAGCTGAACCATAAAGGGTGAGTCAGAGGTGAGGTGGAACCGGCAGTCCAGGACGCAGGAACAGGACATGCAGGCACTCAGAGGGCCATGGCAGAGAGTGCATCTGGAAGTGGCGGTTTCCATGGGGCCTGCAGGAGAGGAAGACAATGTGGGGGAATCTGGGTTTGGGAATCTGGGTCTTTACTCTGAGGACTGTAGGGAGCTATAGGGGGTAGCCTGCTAATTGGATGGGGTGGGTTTGGTTTCTCAGATAGCTTTTTCAGGTAGTGTCTAATTAAATGGCTTTTAGTATACTCACAGACTTGTGAACCACCACAATAAATTTTAGAACATTTTTATCACCCCAAATAGAGATTCCCACATCCACTGGCTATCATCCTCCAACCTCCCATCCCCTCAGCCCTAGAAAAGCACCAATATATTTTCTGTCTGTATAAATTTGCCTACCTTGGACATTTTATATTAATGGAATAATACACAAGGTGGACTTTTGTGATGAGCTTCTTTCACCAGGTGTAACGTTTTCAGTGTTCATTCCTGTTGTGTATCAGCACCTCATTTCTTTTTATTACCAACTAGTATTCCATTGTGTGGATTTACCACATTTTGTCTGTCCATTTGCCAGCCGATGGACATTTGGGATGTTTAGAAGTGGTTTTTAAAAAGATCCTCGGATGGTTAAAACTAACAAGACTAAAAATACCAAGTGCTGGTGTGGACGTGGAACAACCGGACCTCTCATATATTAATGCTGGGCGTCTATAATGGTATGACCACTTTGGAAAAGTTTGGCAATTTCTTATAAAGATAAACATATATTTACTGTATATCCCAGCAATTTAACTTATAGGAATTTACCCAAGAGAAATGAAGACATATCCACACAAAAACATGTACACAAGTGGTCAGAGCAGCATTATCCATAACAGTAAAAATCTGGAAACAGTCTAGTTGTCCATCAATATGAGAATGAATAAACAAATTGAGTTATGTTTATAAAATGGAAACTTATCCAACAATAAAAGTCACAAAAGATGGATGAAGATGAAAAGCACAGTGGGTGAAAGAGTCCAGACATAAAGGAGTATCAATGTATAATTACTTAAAAATTCTATTTTATGTAAAGCTTAAGAACCCACAAAGCTCATTTCTGGGGAGTAGAAGTCAGCACAGAGGGTTTTTTGGGTGTAGGCTGGGTGACTGGAGGCAGGGGTAGAGAAAACTCTCCAAGGTGATTGAAGTATTCTATGCCTTGACATGACTGGGTATTGGTCGCACAGGGGTATGCATTTGTCAAAACTCTTTAAACTTCATTCTTAACATCCATGCATTGTATTGAATGTCAATGATGCCTGAATAAAGGAGGGGGAAAATGATCCACCTGGAAGAATGAAGGAGACTGGACTTCGGGGCTAGGACTGGAGGGCAGGGAGGGGCCTACTGCAATCTCTAAGGTAGGGTGCCGCAGAATGGGGAGGAAGGATGGACCAGAGGGATGCTAAAGAGTTAGAGGAAAGGGTGGGTGCCTGATTGGCAGGAGTGGGGTCAGTGGGAGAGAGAGGGGGCAAGGGTGACTCAGGTTCCTCTCTTGGCACCTGTGATGGGTTAGTCCTCAGCCCAGTCCAGCTCCATCCCGTGGGCTTCCTGGCTAAGTGAAGCCAGGTCCCAGCTGACTCACTTCTGACCATGAGGTGTGCCCTGCCCTGGTCGGCCGGCCTCTCAGGCTCACCTGTGTCAGCCTCCTGTGATGCTCCTTGACTCATGGGAGGAGAAGCCCAGATGAGTTGGGCTTTGTGCAGTCAGTAGACAGAGCCCTCTGGCTCTCCAGATGTACTTGGCAAGCCACCTTGGCTCATGGGTGGCTTGGGGTGCCCAGGGAACCTTCAGAACCTGCACTGAGAACGGCCTTGGAAGTGTAGCGCAATCTCTCTGTATTACAGAGGAGAACACTGAGGCCCAGGAGGGCAGGAGGTAGCTCCAGGCCCCCCTCTTCCCATCTCCTCCCTATTCCCCTCTGATTTCAGCTCTGCACCTGGTACAGTGGCCTACACTGGAGACAGAGGAGGGGCACTGGTGGAAAGTCCCCAGGAGTCATGACCCCTCTGAATACAGCACACTAGGGTGAGAAGGCACAGACACCCTTGGCCAACGCTTTCTGAATGCCTCAGCAGCTCAAGTGTGTGGTGGCCTTGGGAAGAGCTGGTGAGAAAGTCCCAGGCATGTGTTATCCTGTTGTCATCTACCCCGCCCCAGGGACTTCCCCATATGAGCATCTTCTCCTCGTCATCTAGCCCAGCCCCCTTGCCTCAGACAAGGACTTCTCAATTCCCCTGAGATGTATTATGCTGTGTTCTGAGAACCAAGCCTCTTGGAAGGGAAGGAGATAATGCACCTTCTGGGCTCTGCTTCCACACCAGCACACCGAACTCTTCTAGAATAAAGGACTTGTGTTTGTGTTTTAAAAAGGCTTTATTGAAGTATAACAAAAATATAATGAGTACACAGATCATCAATGTAGTTTGGTAAATATACACATATGTACACCATGCAGATCAAGATTTAGAACATTTCCAGGATTCCAGAAGACTGGCTCACTTGTACCCACTTCCAGCGACCCCCTCCCCCAAAGTAGCCCCTATTCTGACTTATCTCACCATAGATTAGTTTTAGCTACTCTTGTACTTTCCATAATCATATAAAATATCCTCAAGATTTTTGTTTCTTCTCAATACAATGTCTGTGAGATTCATCTGTGTTGCTGTCTGCATCAGTAGCTGTTCCTTTTTATTGCTGAGTAGTATTCCACTGTATGGATGTACCACAATGCATGTATTCACCCTACTGTTCATGGGCACTTGGGTTGTTTCCAGTTTCAGGCGCCTATGAACATTCATTTGAAGTATTTGTGTGGACATACATACTCATTTCTCTTTTTTAAATTTAAATTTTTTTTTTTTTGAGATGGAGTCTTGCTTTGTTGCCCAGGCTGGAGTGCAGTGGCGCAATCTCGGCTCACTGCAAGCTCCGCCTCCCGGGTTCATGCCATTCTCCTGCCTCAGCCTCCTGAGTAGCTGGGACTACAGGTGCCTGCCACCACCCCCGGCTAATTTTTTGTATTTTTAGTAGAGACAGAGTTTCAGCATGTTAGCCAGGATCATCTTGATCTCCTGACCTCGTGATCTGCCTGCCTCAGCCTCCCAAAGTTCTGGGATTGCAGGGGTGAGCCACTGCACCCGGCCTTTAATTTTAATTTTTAAAAAAATAGAGATGAGGTCTCACTATGTTGCCCAGGCTGGTCTCACACTCCTGAGCTCAAGTGATCCTCCATTCTCGGCCTCCCAAAGTGCTAGGATTACAGGGATGAGCCACCATGACTGGCCCTCATTTCTTTTAAATATATGCCTAGGAGTGGAATTTCTGAGTCATAGGTAAGCATATTTTTAGCTTTAGTAGATAACTGCCAAACAGTTTTCTAAAGTTATTATACCAACTGACATTCCCACTAACAATGTATGAAAGTTCCAGCTATGCCACATCCTCAGCAACCCTTTTTAATTTTAGCCATTTTAGTGGGTATATAATAGCATCTCTTTGGGGCTTTAATTCGCTTTCTCCTGATGACCCTAAAGACGCTGTCTGTCTACCTTCTCACATGATTATTGGTCATTTGGATATCTTTTTGTGTGTAAAACGCTTGCTCAAGTTTTTTGACTACTGTCTATTGGGCTGTTTACCTTTTCTTATTGATTGATATAAGTTCTCTATATGTAGTGAACATGAACTTTTGTCAGATGTATGTATTGTGACTATCTTGTCCTACTTTGTAGCTTTTTTCCTTCCTTCCTTCCTTCCTTCCTTCCTTCCTTCCTTCCTTCCTTCCTTCCTTCCTTCCTTCCTTCCTCCCTTCCTTCCTTCCCTCCTTCCTTTTCTTTCTTTTGATACTCTGTTGCTCAGGCTGGAATGCAGTGGTATGATCCTAGCTCACTGCAACCTGGAACTCCTGGACACAAGCAATCCTCCAGCCTCAGCCTCCTAAGTAGCTAGGACTGTATACAGGCACATGCCACCATGTCCAGTTCAATTTAAAAAAATTTTTTTTTGTAGAGACAGAGCTGTGCTATGTTTCCCAGGCTGGTCTTGAACTCCTGGTTTCAATGGATCCTCCTGCCTTGGCCTCCCAAAACACTAGGTGTACAAGCATGAGCCACTGCACCTGGCCTGTAGCTTCATTTCTTAATTCTGTTTCATTAATGGTGTCTTTTGATGAACACAGGTTGCTAATGCTAATGAAGTCTAGGTTAGCTGCCTTTTCTCTTATGTTTTATGCCTTTTGCAGATTTTTGTAAGAAATCTTTGAGAAGCCTGTTTTGTGCTGGCCAGGGTTATGCCAGCTTCCATTCTGTCCTCGCTCCAGTGTAGGAGTCAGTCCGTTATTTACTTTCCAGCCATCTGTCCATCAATTCACCTGCCCACCTATGCATCCACCCACCCACTCATCTCCCCATCCATACTCTATCACCATTCATACATTTACCCATCCATCCACCCACTGATCTACCGATATTTATTGCCATCACTGTGAGCTGAGTGATGACAGGTATTAAGAGACTGAGATGGTGGAGGAGCTACTGAGATGAACAAGACCTGCAAGGAGCTTATAATCTGATGAGAAAAGCACAGTATACGCAAATCCTCGACAGATTTTTATCTACCCTCACGTTGTTCCGAAGTCTGTAGCTTTCATTCATTACTCTCTGGAACCTCCATCCATTTGTCCTTGTTCTGTGACACTCCTTCCAATGCTTGGAGATTGTCTGATTTCCATAGGCCTGAGGTGCAAATAGAATACCTGACCTCCCTTGTTATAGAGACTTGGCCTTTATTGATGTGGCCTGAGATGGTTGCCAGCCCTGACCCATCAATCGCTTAAATTCTGCTTGTGAGCAGCCTGTATTCAGAGAAGTGTGTCCCAGTGGGGGGACCACTTCTCCCAGGGCTGACTGACCAGCTGTGGGGGTTTGAAGGCTGGCTCTGTGGGACTGGCAGGTGGCCCAGTCTGGCAGCAGGGAGGCGGGCGGTGGGCCTCAGCAGGAGTTTCAACAGGCTGATGGAGTGGGCAGAGAAGGAAATGGGGGTGGGTATAAGCTGTCACACTAAAGGGTGGTCTCCTTCCTGGCTTGAAAATAGGGTGGATTCTGGCTCTTTTTTGCTGGGTCTCAGGTCAAGCTGGGGCCTAGGGTCTTGAGGTGGGGCCTGGGGATAGTGTCAGGGAGGTCAGTAGGCCTCTGCTCCTCCTGAGAGGCCCCCATCTGGACTCTAGCCATGAACTGGGCAAATGTACCCCAGATCCCCAGCCCTAGCCTCTGCCTGCCTCTCTCACCTTGACCTCTTCCTAGGGGCAGTGGCTCAAAACCAACAAAAACAACAAAGATCCTGCCAGCACTGTCCTCAACATAGTCAGGCCCTGGTCACTCCTCTGAGATTTGACTGCCCAGAACTCCCCAGCAGGCCTGGCTGCGGTCCCGCCTGGCAGCACCTGCCCTCTCGAGGACACTGACCCTTTGTTGGAGGAGATGGCTTGTGGGGACAGCCTTGAGGAGGGGCTGAGCTGAGCGGGTCAGGCTGGCGCCAGGCGAGACCAGGAGCCTCAGCACACAAGGCCTCCTATACAGTGGCCTAGCGGGGGCAAGACCGGGTCCTGAGCAACAGTCCAACCGCAGAGTCTGATGGGGCTGGAGCCGGGGTCAGGACCAGGGAGGGTGAGCAGGGCCTCTACACTGGACATGCAGAGTCCTTCCTCTCTCTCTCCCACCTCTCTCCCTGAGCTTAGCCCCTCTCCCTATGGTGACCCTGCCAGCTCCAGCCCAGGGGAACCACACCCACACCTGCTAGGGGTGACTGGACCACCTTTCTTGTCCCTCCATCAGACAGAGAGCCTCAGAGTGGCCCCTCTGCTACCTCTTTCCTCTGAACTTAGGGGTAACAAAGACACCCTGGCTGGAAGTCACCCCTTCCTGGGCTCAGTGCCCGAGCTGACCAGAGGCAGTTTTGGGCCTAAAGGAGGTCATTTCTGGCCTTGCTCTGTGGCAACCTAACACTAAGTGTTTTCCCTGTGGCATCTCATTGGACCGCACAGCAATCTCTGGAGGAGGTACCGATATTAGCAGCATAAATCAGTGGGGATCTCAGGTGTGAGCCCAGGCTGTCTGATCCCTGGATAGTCCGCACAGCATGGGGAGGTGTGGGGGGAAGAGGGAACCTGTTCCTCCTCCTGACGGAGATGGCGAATGGCTGGTGGATCTCACAGGGGGGTGTGCATTTTACAGCCATGACTCCAGACACAGAATTTGGGCAGAGGGCTGTGCCCAGAGGTGGAGAGATGAGAGAGAAGGCTGTGTGACAGTCTGGGTAGCAGCCATGGGGGCAGCCCAGGGGTCTCCCTTTAGGAAAGAATTTGCTGCTCAGCTGCAAAGAGTGCAGACCCTGCAGGAGTGGCCTCAGCCATCAAGAAGAGACCATGCTCTTCTGGGCAGCCCCAGCAAATACTGAGCGCAGCAGGCCTGGCCATTCGAGCTCAGTGGGGATGCCTTTTATGGCCACCTGTGCTCAGGAACTCCTGCTGGGTTGGCCCAGGACTGGGAAGATCTGTGTCGCTGTCTGAGGCTGTTCCTGCCCAGTCCTGCCTCCCCAGTGGTCTTCCACAGGCAAGACTCCCCTGTAAAATCACGTGGGCTCTCAGCTATGTCTCAGCCCGTGCTTCCTGCAGGACCCAAGACAGAACTTCAGCTACTGCAGCGGCAGAAGGGAGGGATGGGAAGGAAACTTCACCTCTGTGCTACCGCCCACTAATGGCATAACCTCACTCAACCTCTGGGTGCCTCAGTTTCCTTGTAAAATAAAGCTAATGATCTCTGGATAATAATCTCCTCCTTATGGGATTACTATGGGGACTCAATGATTGAATGAATATGAAGAGCTCAGCACAGTACTTAGGTTAATTAATGTACACAGTTATTGAGACTTTTGGCTGCACTTGTAATGAACAGCTTGACAGGTTTCTCTTTGCTTTACTGTAAGCTCCTTGAGGACAGGGACCAGTCAGGTCCATTTAGCACAAAGCTTGACACCAGTGGGTGCTCCATAAAGGTTTGCTAAAGGAATGAATGGATAGGAGTAAATCAGATGGGGGGTTGTGCACGGTGGCTTATGCCTGTAATCCCAGCATTTTGGAAGACTGAGGCAGGAGGACTGCTTAAGGCCAGGAGTCCAAGACCAACCTGAGCAACATAAGGAGACCTCATCTCAAAAAAAAAAAAAATTACATGGGGATGCACCAGCCAAATATGACAAGATGACACCCAGTTTGTATTGGAATGCCTGGGTGGGTGGTCATGCCGTTGCCTGGGTGGGTGGTCATGCGGTTATCTGACATAGGTGTCTAGAAGGAGAGGTGAGGTGGGGTGGGGATGGATAATGACTTCCCACAGGGCTATGGTGTTTGAGGGGTTCTGTAGACCTACCACATGAACAGAGCCCAGGCTGAAGGAGGTGCCTGACCAGGGCTCCTGTCAAATGCCATCAGGAATCCACTGCATGCCCTCAGCAGGAGTTCTGGTTATCTCTAGTTGTGTAACAAATCACCCCAACCTAGTGGTGTGAAACAACCTCACTCATTTATCATCCTTTCTCGCGGTTCTTAGCACTGACTGGGCTCAGCTGGGTGGTTCTCACTCAGGGCTCTCAGGTGGCCGCAGTCTGATGGTAGCTGGGTCTGGAGTCCTCTCAAGGCCTCCTCACTCATGTGTCTGGCAGCTGAGACCTCGGCCGAGCAGTCGGCTGGAATGCAGGCTGTGTCCTCTCCATGTGGCCTGGGCTTCCTCATGGTGTGGGAGCTGGGTATCAGGAACTAGAGCCCAAGAGCAAGAGCTGGGCAGAAGCTGTGTTGCTTTCATGACCTACTGCTGGGAGACACATGGCCTTACTTCTGCTACATGCTGCTGGGTAGAAGTGAGTCACAGAGGCCAGCCCATATTCAAGGGAAGAGGAATAAGACTCCACCTCTTAATGCCAGGGGTGGAAAAGAAATTGCATGTTTTAAAATCACTGCACCAGGGAAGACTGGAAGCACGGCCCTTTCAGACTGTAGGATGAGCCCTGACTCTTAATGGGGACAGTTTAGAAGCTCAAGTGACAATTGGCATGGCCAAAGACCTCGGCATCTGTGGCACACAGTTGAGTCCTTTTTTGTTCCCTTGAGACAAGGTCTCATTCTGTCATCCAGGCTGGAGTACAGTGGTGTAAACACAGCTCACTGCAGCCTCCATCTCCTGGGCTCAAGCGATCCTCCCACCTCAGCCTCCCAAGTAGCTGGGACTAGAGGTGTGCACCACCCCCAGCTAAGTTTTTTAACTTTTTTGTAGAGGTGAGGTCTTGCTGTGTTGCCCAGGCTGGTCTTGAATTCCTGGTCTCAAGCAATCCTCCCGCCACAGCATCCCACAGTGCTGGGATTACAGGTGTGAACCACCATGTCTGGCCATAGTTGAGTCTTAATAGTAGCTGCTCCATGAAGAAGTGTGAGTGAATTCATGAGTAAGGGAGAGTGATCAGGGCCTGGATGGAGTCCAGCTCTCAAACTTGGACTTTGCCTGGTCCCCTCAGCCTTCTGTGTCCAGATTCTGCCCATTCAGGGTCTAGGATGGAGACCTGTCTTGCTTTTGCCAGAATTTGACCCTGTCCTCTGTCCCAGGCTTGGGGTCCCACTGTTGGAAACCCTATATGGGCGACCACTGCCTGCCTACGGGCCACCAGTAAAGCCTTCATGATTAAGGGAGAGTGACAAGTCTGTACCACCATGCCTGCCTAATTTTTAAAAATTTTTAATTTGTGTAGAGATAGGGTCTCACTATGTTGCCCAGGCTGGTCTCAAACCTCTGGGCTCAAGTGATCCTCCTGCCCCAGCCTTGCAAAGTGCTGAGATTACTTTGGGATCCATCTGGTTACTTGTTGATTCCCCTGGTGTCTACTAAGGTCCTTATTTTCATCCAGCTCTGGTCCACTGACACAGTCCCTATTGTCATTTCCTTGTCCAACCACATGGCCTCCAGGTCTTCAGGCTCCTGGGTCACCCTGTGCCTTCTTGGGCCCCCAGGAAATCTGTTCATGGCTGCTGGGAGCCCTACCTGTCTGGACACACCAGGCAACCAGGTTGCATTCCCCACCAGGGAAGGGCCTGGCTCTGGGTTCTTGCTTCTTTCCTCGACTCTACTCAGAAACACGGCTCAGGATGCCTCTGCTTTTGGATTCCTGGAGTTCATCTGGGGTTTCTCACATCCCCTGATAGGTCTTACTCCCTTGCTTCCCCTCCACTCCCTTCTTCCTCCAACCACGAGGGTCTCTTGCAGGTTGGGGGTGAATGAAGGTCACATCTGAGAGGGAAGGCTGGCTGAGTGATCGTGCATATTTTCTAAACCAACTGGCAAGTATCCTAACTTTTTTTTTTTTGAAACCTTAAAGCCAAGTATTGACATCTTTGTCCTTATTTCTGAAGCCTGTTTGCCCCAAAGCATGGAGAGAAAGGGCTGGGAGAAATAAAGAAACACAAGTTACTCTTCCCAACTGTGCCAGTGGCGCCTTTGAAGTGCAGAGATTTAAGCCAGGTATGCCATCAGATCGTTGCCTATTTTTCCTTACACTTCCTTGCATTTGCTTCTATGCTTAGAAAACTTTGACCACTTTGAAACCAGTAACCATATGTCAGTATTCTCTTCTGGCTTTTATGGTTTCATGCTACATTTTACTCACCGATATGCCAATAAATAACTCTGGAGGCTGAGGCAGTTGGATTACCTGAGTTCAGGAGTTTAAGACCAGCCTGGCCAACATGGCGAAACCTCATCTCTATTAAAAATACAAAAATTAGCCAGGTGTGGTGGCACGCACCTGTAATCCCAGCTACTCGGGAGGCTGAGGTCTGAGAATCACTTGAACCCGGGAGGTGGAGGTTGCAGTGAGCCAAGATAGGGCCACTGCACTCCAGTCTGGGTGACAGAGCGAGGCCCTGTCTCCAAAAAATAAAATAAAAATAAAAATAAACCCAACAAAAAACCCCCAAAAAACAAAACTCTGAGGTTGCACCCTGCACTTTCTGTTACCCCAAGCAGCCTCAACTTAGGGGGTCTAAATCGCAGAGTCTCTGAACCAGAAGGAGCCAGACAGGTCACCTGGCCCCACCACTTAGCCCAAGCAGCCATCGTCTGTGGCATCCCTGCTTGGTATCTCTCGCACAGCTTCAGCCATGAGGAGCTTCTTACTTCAGAGTATCATTCTGCAATATCGCTGACTGGTAGGAAGCTTTCTGTCTAAATGAACCCAAACCTGGCTCCTGCTCATCCTGGTCAGGCCTATGAAGCCCCACTGTGGCCTCTGCCCCAGTGCAGCCCTCATCTCCCTAGAGATGGCATCGTGTCCATCCCACCGCACTTCTATTGTGACCAGCCTTAGTTAGATCTTCTCCGAACACCCTTGATTCGCAGGGTCCCCTGCTCCTTGATTCTCTGCTGAATGGGCTGGGCCTGTCTCCATGGAGCTGAAGCTTCCGCTGTGATCCCCAGATTTGCCTGGACTCACCCAGCCCCAGGGCCTGTGATATGGACCCTCTGTCCTAGGAACATAGGCTGCTAGTTGGTCAACTGTTTGAGCCTCTCTGCTCATCTACAATCTGAGATCTTTGTCACATAAATTGAGGCCTCTCTCAGCCTGACCTGCTGATCTTTTGTACTAAAATTCAACAGGAGCAAAGATAGCATTAGAGGCAGGAGCCAAGTTCTGGGATTAAGCAGAGCAAGGTCAAATACAGGCTGTTCCACTACTCACTTAACATAAGGGAAGACCCGGGTAACCTTGGATGGCTTATGACTTCTGCCCACTTTGGAAGCCCTATTTATAAAAAGTAGTTAATACTAGTACTTGTTCTCAAGGGCCATGTGGGGATTAAGAAATAATGTTATAAATCCTTACCATGTGCAGTGTATTAAGTGCAGCAAAGGGTAGCTATTCTTATTATCATAGCGCTTATCTTCTTCTTCTTCTTCTTTTTTTTTTTTTTTTTTGAGACAGAGTCTCGCTCTGTCACCCAGGCTGGAGTGCAGTAGCTCGATCTCGGCTCACTGCAACCTCTGCCTCCTGGGTTCAAGCAATTCTTCCTGCCTCAGCCTCCTGAGTAGCTGGGATTACAGGCACCCACCACCACACCCAGTTAATTTTTTTTTTTTTTGAGACAGAGTCTTGCTTTGTCACCCAGGCTGGAGCGCAGTGGCGTGATCTTGGCTCACTGCAACCTCCACCTCCCAGGTTCAAGCAATTCTCTTGCCTCAGCCTCCCGAGTAGCTAGGATTACAGGCATGCACCACCATGCCCGGCTAATTTTGTATTTTTAGTAGAGATGGGGTTTCTTCATGTTGGTCAGGCTGATCTCGAACTCCTGACCTCAGGTGATCTGCCCACCTCAGCCTCCCAAAGTGCTGGGATTACAGGCATGAGCCACTGCGCCAGGCCTGATTTTTGTATTTTTTAGTAGAGAAGGGGTTTCACCATGGTGCTTATCTTAATTTGAAGAAAAGACAAACACTTTCATCAAGGGTGGACCATATTGATCGGAAGATGGATCACGAGGTAAGCATTGTTGACCAGAAGGAGATTTATTCTAATGGAGCAAGGAAAGGTATCAATGTGAGTTAGTCAGTGGAGGTTAAGAGGGTCAAGTCAGTAGATTCATGAAAATTGCACAGGCCGAAACAACAGACCAAAAAAGGGAAACTGCAGAATTGGAGGCTGCTTGCTTCCTTGTACCCACAAGGCAGAGAGCCCAGAGCTCAGGCGAAGTCTGACTGAGCAGCATTTTAGGTTCGGCAAAGTCTCGGGCCCCACTCCTAGACAACTGGCAGTAGGATCCTCTCCTGAGGATAATGATGCATTGAGAAAAGCCACTGCAAATCAGTAAACAGTAAATAAAGGTGGCAATGGGGCATGCAGCAAGGACAAATCTGGACTGGACTTGGCAACCTTGCAGGTCCTGCTGACGAGGTACTTTTCTATTGACTCTGGGCAGGGACTGTGTAAATGAAGTCAGTGTGTGTTTCTGTGTTACTCAGCTGTACTGTTGGGTGTCGTCCTGCAGGGCTGAGCCAATGGTAGATTCTCTAGGGTGAGAAGACCCAGTCAGTGGGAGGGAGTGCAGATATGGAGTCAGCCAGGCCTGGGTTGAAATCCAGCTCAGCCACCTGGTGTCCATCAGGTGGGGACGACAGACCCTCCCTTGCAGAGTTATCATGAGGACTACATAGGCTCATGGATCTCAATCACTAAGCACAGTGTCAGGCTAGCTGGACACTGTGGAGGGGATGATGCCTCCACCGCTGCGTGGAGGGGATGATGTCTGGCACAAGCCAGCTCAGAGGCACCACTCAGAGCCCACCTGCCCCTGGAGATACAGAGCCAGGTGAGTCAGGAAGAATTCCACTCTCCACTTGGCCCTAGTGTGACCTTGGGCACATCGTTAATCTCTCATGGCCTCCATTCCTTTATTTGTAAGGCAGGGACAACAAGCTCCACTTTGCAGGGTCACCCTGAGGCTCAGAATGACATCTACAAAGTGCAGAGCCCAGCATGGAGGTATTAAGCGAGGCCCCGTCCCCTTCCCAGAGGCCAATAGGATGCCACGGCCAGACCCTCGGGCCCTCCCGCGGAGGACTTTCTCCCACCCCCTCCACTCTCCCAAGCTTCATTCATTCTCCCTCAGAGGCATGAGACAGAAATAGCCAGCCCATTCCACGTCTTTCCAAAGACAAGGAAGTCCTGTCTCTTGGACCAGTTCTCCCTGACCATGCCTGTGAGGTCCTTGCCAAGAGCTGGTGACCAAGCTTGCTGAGACAACAGATCCAGGACTGGCTGTGCATGGAGCAATGGGATCTTCCAGCTGCCCTGGCCGGGGCGGGGTACTATGGGTATGAGTTATGTACTGCACATGGCAAATGACCCAACACTTAGTGGCTTCAAACAACAAACATGGATTATCTTGCAGATACTCCCAGAAGGCGAGCTCTGCTGAGTTGTGAGTTGCGGGGGGGCTGTGGCCAGGCAGGTTGTGTGAGAGCCCAGCAGCTGAGGGTGAGCCACACCCTGCTGAGCTCCACCCTACCACACTGGCTCCGCTCTCAGTGGCCCGCAGTGACCCAGATCACACGAGTAAAAGCCCAGCTGGACTCCAGAGGAGAGCTTCGCCCCATCTTCCCCTTGTGGGTCTCTCTCTGATCACTGTGCCCACCACCTCCCTGGGCCTTAGTGGAACCTCCCTTCTCTGCCTCTGCCTTCCCTTCATGGTCTGGTTCTTAGAAGCCAGCAGAGAGAGGATGATGAACGTACTGACTTTACAAAGGCCACGGGGGACACTCCATCTCCAGAGAGTCCCACAGCAGCCCAGTAGCAGGGTCTGGTGGCTTTCTGAGTCACAGGGAACCTCTCTCTCAGTTTCCCTTCCCATGACAGATGCTATCCTGGACCCCAAACCCCTCAAGCATAACCAGACAGATGAAGTCCATGGCCTCATCCTACCTAAGGACCATTGTCTAGGCTGGCAGCACAGGTTGTATGACCCAGTGACTGGCACTGGTAATGATCTCAGCCTTCATGATATCTAATATTATAGAAACCCCACCTCATGCCCCCAGTGGGGCTACCTTCACCCCTAGCCCCTCCTGGAGGGTCTCTCCAGAACAACTGTAACTTTGTACCCCACAACAACCACAGCGTTCACCCCTGCCACGCACAGAGCCACCTGGGACAGGTTCGTTCAGCAGTTCCACCATCTCAGGGCACCGTAACCTCCTGTCCCTGTCTTTGTCCTTCTGAATCCTCAGGGTGAAGCTCAGGGCTCAGAACACAGTAGGTGCTCTGAAAACATGTCTGCTGAGTGAACTTTGCAGAAAGGGCCCTGGGGAGCGTGAAGAGAGGGTCTGACCACAGTCCTGGTACTGCCCAGCTGTATGGCCTCGGGCCACTCCCCATCCGTCTCTGAGCTTCAGTCCTCTCACCTGTACAGTGGAAATCAGAGCTTACAAACTATCAGCCCAGAGTCCTCATCTAGTTTGGATATGGTGTTTACAGTTCATTCAGTGTTTAATTTTATTTTGAAATTCATTTCAAAAATTTGAAAACTAGATTTCTATAAAACTTAAAGTCTTCAGCTTTTATTGAAAGATGAGAAAACCTGAGTGGCCTGTGTGGACCCATAGTCCCATATACAATAATTGGCTGGCCTCGGCAGCAGCTACCTCTTTACCTGGGACATTCGTTAGCTATTTGGATACAGTGTCACCTCCCCTCACTCCCTACATACTTACCAGCTTGCACCACTCATGTGTATCACCTGCCTGGCCCCTGCAGGCATCTGAGTTTGCAACCCCCGAATGAGATTCTGAGCTTAGCACAGACTGATTGTTCTTCGGCTTTGTGAGGCCTAGAGGTGGTGTTACAGGATCCCTAGGTGACAAAACCCATCAGCACCCTGGATAAAAAACCATGTGAGCTGAGTGGAGAGAAACACTGCTGTTTCTGAGGATAACACAGTTTATAAATAGCCTCAGAGCCAGGTGAGTGCTAACACCTGCCTATGTCACCTGGGCCCGGAACCCTCAAGGGCTGGGCATGTGTTCAGCTCATGGCTTAGCCTATGGACTATCCTTCTTCCTGATACCACTGAGAACAGCACAGGAAGGGATGATATCATAGCTAAGCCTTTGGGGAAGGTAGGCTTTTCTCTGGCTCAGGAGGTAGTGATGACGTTTGATTTTCCAAAGAGAATGGAAGGAGTAACATGAATGAAAGAAGCTGGTTCCCAGTCCAGAGTCCTCAGCATGGAGTCTTTGCACTATTGATGGCTCCCCAGTGCTATCCAACAATGTCAGACCTCAGCCAGGGTCTGTGATTGGGTCCCCACAGGCCTTTCAGCTCATGCTCACTATTAAAACCATCTCCCTAGTCCCTGAGCTCCATAGCCCTCTGGCCAACCCCACCGTTTCTATCTTACTGTGTTGTCTGCCCAGGCTTATCTCTCTTGCCTCCCCACCCTGTCCCAAGGACCAGCTTCGTGGTGAGAGTGAAAAGCGTTTGACATGCAATAACCCTGATTGTGAAGTCAGACAGACTGGTCCCGGCTCCAACAGCCTGTCCCTGGGCAATTCACTCCCCAGCCCCTGGGGCCTGGCTTCCCCATCTGCAAAACAGAGCTGTCTCTCAGGCAGAGTTCACAGCTGGGAAAGGGTTCTGAGAACTGAAGTGGTCAAGTGAATGAAGGCAGCACTCCCCTAGGGTGGGATGCTCATGCCTCATCAGGATGGGGCATAAACTGAGTCTCCCCAGGAGCAGGCTTGAGAAACAACAGGGTACGCTGAGCCACCTGCTGTGGCTGAAGGTCCTGTGAGCTCAGGGCCTGGAACTGGCCGCAAGGAAGCCTGGGGCCTTAAGGAAGCTTCATGACAAGGCACATGGCGTGATTCCTCCACTCTCAAACCCACAGGATGCACTGGTAGAGGAGGGTCTGGGACATGTGCTGAGGGCTCAGGTGGGCTCCCCACTCAGGCCTGCTCACCTCAGGGCACAGTCATGAGAAAGGAGGGGCTGCTCCCCAGGGCAGAGTGAGGCCCCATTCTGGGCTGGGACCTGGAATGCATCCCACCTGGGCTTCACTGGGTGCTTAGGCCCCTCCTAGGCCAGGAATCAGAGAAGGGGGCTATGAACTTCCAGAAGCCAAGCTAGCCAAACTTCCAGAAGCCAAGCTAGCATTCTCATGAAGCTAGGGCGCTGCTCTGACCTCATGAATTTGCTTGGCTGGCATTTTGCTGCCTGACCTGTTCCCATGAGCCCATTCAGGATCTGGGGCAGGTCAGTCCAGAGCTGGTCCCTGCTCAAGCCCACCTGCCTCCAAGGCTCAGCCCCACCCCTTTCTCTGGCCCCTCAGGTCTCTAACTGAGACCACAGCTCTCTGAATCCCAAACCGTGAGAAAGACAGTCCAGACTCTGTCCATCACAGAAGCTCACAGGCACAGTACTTAGTTGACAAATCCATTTCTCTCTAGTTCATTTTATCGTAAGAACAGACCTGAGAAAAAAGCAGGATGAAGAGCATGATCACACCCTTACCCTCCAGATGGGAAACTGAGGCCCAGAGAGGCCTGGAGCACTGGTGCAAGCTGGCAGCAGGACTCCAGGGCTCGCTAGCCCTAGCCAGTGCCTTCCTGTGTCCAGGCCTCAGCTTCCCCTGGGGACAGTACAAGTGTCGGGCCACATGCTCTCTCAGGTCCCTGCCTGGCATCCATTTATTGCAGGCCTCCCACCACCTGGCAGTGAGGGTGGCTCTGGCTGCTGGGAAACCCACTCTCAGCACGTGGGGTTTAAATGCTCCTGCTGTGGGTCTCCCCACTGAGTCCCCTCCCGGGGTGCATGCCGATGGGAGGGGGCAGGTGGCCGTCTGCCCCGGCTGGCCGGCGACCGGGGCTGTCAGTGTGGGTCCTAGGAGGAGGGATCAGACCCAGTCCTGGGGAGGGCTGGGGGCCTGGAAGGAGCATGATGAGCCCAGGCTGCGTTTTCAGTCTTGCTGGAAGCAGATCTGGTCCCTAGAAACAACTAGAGACAGGCCCAGGCCGGGACAAGCAGGCTGGGGGCATCATGGGAGGTGTTTCAGCTTATCTCCTCCCTCTTGCGCCTCTAGCTCACTAATCCCGCCTCTCATCTGACCTTTCTCTAACCCTCTGGGACTGCAGGACCTAGGGCAGCAGGGAAGCTTATTTGGCCTGAGCCTTACCTATAAAGAGCTCAAAGGTAGACTTTTGCTATTATATTCAAATTGCAACGTGTAGATGCTCATATTTTGGAGTTAATTACGTTTTAGCAGTTTTTCCCTTTTTAAAAAAATCTGCTGGTACCTTAATAAACATGGAACCAGCATCCTTTTGCCGGGTGGTGTCTGTCCTCCGGGTCTCTGGGCCTGGAGGCGGGAGTGTTTCAAAGCACTTCACGCTCCGCGGCCCCACCGGCTGGCTGCGCTGCCCGCTGCGGCCGGCAGGGGTCGCCCACGGACAGGCCTGGAGGAGGCGGGGCGGGGGCGGGGCCGCGAACCTGGGCAGGCCAATAAAGGCTGCGGCGCGCTGCTGCCGGGGACTCGGCCTTCTGGGCGCGCGCGACCTCCATTTCTGAGTTCTGTGTTCTCCCCGCCCGACCCGCGCCCGCGATGCTGGCGTTGCGCTGCGGCTCCCGCTGGCTCGGCCTGCTCTCCGTCCCGCGCTCCGTGCCGCTGCGCCTCCCCGCGGCCCGCGCCTGCAGCAAGGGCGCCGGCGACCCGTCCTCTTCCTCCTCCTCCGGGAACCCGCTCGTGTACCTGGACGTGGGCGCCGACGGGAAGCCGCTCGGCCGCGTGGTGCTGGAGGTGAGACCGCTCGCAGGGCCGGCCTGGGCGCGGGACACGGGCCCGGGGAAAGCCCTGGGCCCCGGGCGGCGCGGTGCCGGGCCCGCTGGGTGACCTTGGGCCTCCCCATGCCGGGCTCTGGGCCTCAGTTTCCCCATTTCTGAGAATGGGCGTCAGAATGATTTCTTCCGGCCTCTCTCGGAGCACTGGAGCGGGGGAGACGGGAGGGAGGGCACGTGTGGAGGAGAAATCTCAAGGTCAGATCGCAGAGAGGGAGGGCCCAGCACCTCTGGGCCGGCCCGGACACGAGGGAGGGGCTCCAGGAGGCTTCTGGGGCTGCGCCTAGATCCGGAGCGGAGCTCCGAGGTGGGTGTCAGGGGTCTTGGGGTGAGCGTTGTGGCCCAGCGGGTGCTCACGTGGCGGCCCTTGCACAACACGGAGCACTCCCTGGCTCCGGCCCCGCCCCCGCGGTCGGGCTCACACTGGGGGTGCTGGGAAATGGAGCCAGAGGTGGTTTCCAGCAGTAGTGCAGGCCCAGTAGGCCTGAGACCCCGGCCACCTGGCAGACCCCAGAATGCCCCTCCTGCGAGTCGGGACACACTCAGAGGCAGTGTGCCGGGCGCCTCAACCCCTGCCACCGTCCTTGGGGGCCACACTCAGCACCTCCCCTAACTCTTTCTTTGGGTCTTTTCTAAAGCAAAGTAAGAAACAGTCACCAGGGTAACTTTAGAGGGAAAGCCCTAGTGGAGCCTTCAGATCGGCCCCACGTTGACAGCAGGGGTCAGTTTGTGTTGACTGGCCCGTTTCCCAGGGAGCCCTTGATATTTCTTCTTCAGTCTCAGTTTCTTTTGGAAAATAGGGCATCCTTCCTGCTTCCATTTGGTTCAAGGGTGGGTCTTGCAGCTTCGAGGGTGGAAACTGGCTGGGATGGGGCTTCAGCCTTCCCTCCCCACACCCTCATGCCTCTCCCTGGGTCTCAGTTTCCCAACCTGGAATCGAGGAGCTGGACTGGCTTCTACCTTAGACCCACTCTCTTGTCCCTGAATTTCTGATGCTTTGGGCCCAGCTGTGGGAGCACTGCCAGCTGTGTCCACAGAAGTAGGCCAAGATAGCATTGTCATCTCTTCTGACAGATTAGGAAACCAAGGCTACCTCCTCCAGCCTTGGGTTCAGGAAACGGCTTCCAGAAATGATAGAGCTGCCTCCCATGGGGGTTGACAATAATGGGAATGGAATGTCCACGTGCTTCTTCCTCAGCCTCCTTGGCCGCTGTGGGGGTGGGTAGGTGCTGAGAGACACCCACCTTCACCTGCCTCTCCAATGACCATCCTCTTTTGTCCCTCTTCTCCCCCAACAGCTGAAGGCGGATGTTGTCCCAAAGACAGCTGGTAAGACAGGGCCTGGGGCCTTCTGAGATGGGTCTAGAGGGAAGGGGGCCAGGCAGGGCAAGGTGGGTGGCGTGGTGAGAAGAGTTGGGGCTCAGAGACCCCTGACAGATGGGAGCTCCATGTGTGGCTCAGCCACTGGGTGCCCTGGGGCAGCCCTTCCGTCCCTCTCTGGGCCTCAACGTTGGCTCTGCGCTCCTCTCTCATAGTAGCTGGGAGCCTCAGAGCCAGTGGAAGGCACATGTAAATTTCCCAGACACTTCCCCACTCCTGGTGCCCAATGAGGCAGGGTGATGGGCACACAGCCCTTGAGTCCGTGCCCTGCTGGTGCCAGCACAGCCATGAGCCTGTACTCTTGTCACAGTGCTCAGGTACTGAGGACTGGGAAGGGGAGTGACTTGTCCACTTACATAGCGAGTTGGGCAGAGCAGACGCAAGAGGTGGGCCAGGGTCTTTATCCCCCTGTTCACTGCTGGGGATGTAGCAGGGATTTTGGCTGGAACGGGTATGACCCTGGAATTGGGGCCTGGCCCTGTTGACCTGTGTTTCCCTTCGACCCTCAGAGAACTTCAGAGCCCTGTGCACTGGTGAGAAGGGCTTCGGCTACAAAGGCTCCACCTTCCACAGGGTGATCCCTTCCTTCATGTGCCAGGTAATGTAGTTTCCTCTCCTGTAAGGGGGGATGAGAGCAGGAGCTGCCCTGTGAGTGTATGAAGATGCCTGGTATGAGGAAGGTGCTGAGCAGGGCAGCTGCAGTTGCTCTGTCGGCCAGGCTGCCCTCCCTGCATTAGCCCTGTATCCAGGCTTCACTGCACATGGAAGCCCAGCCCCAACCCACTGCCACTCCAGGCCAGTGGCAGGCCCTGCCCAGGGGACTGGGAGGTGTAGTCTATCAAGAGAGAGCTGGTTTGGGAGATGGATGTGCTGGGGGTGGCCTTGAAGACTTTGAAGAGCCAGCATATTCCAGTGGTCTCTGACCTTGTTCCCTGTGTGCCCCTGAGCACTGGCCTGGGAGATAAGAGAGGGAGAGAGAGAAGTGGAGGAGGCGGAGGAGGAAGACAGTTCCAGGGTAGGACACACACGCCAGGACTTGGGGCTTCCCTTCCCAGAGAAAGGCATTATTCTCGGTGAAATGAATGTTTTTCGGTCATGTGTCACGCTCAGTTTTCACAAGCATTGGTATTGCTGTGTCAGAGGTTTGGGGGTAGGTGTTGCAGCAGGAGCTGCCCGTGGGTCAGGACCCAGGTGGTGTTGGGGCTGGTCCTCTATTAGCACAGACCTTCAAGATCAGGGATTGGGTGTCCTGGGCAGGCAGAGCCTGGAGGCAGGGGCATGGCTGTCATGACCTCTTTGAAGACCTTTCTGCCTGGAATTCTCTCCCCATTCCCTCCACCCTGACCTGGTGGCCGTCATCGAACCATGGTAAGTGGCAGCGGGTTGGGGCTGGACGTCTTGTGTGCGGCGAAGCTTGAATATGGGGTGAACACAGGGACGGCAGGCCTAGCCCAGCCCTGAGGCTGATGGTAAAGCAGGAGCTGACGTGGAAGTCCTGAGCCAGGCTGGGGACTCCAGCGTGGGAGGGTTCCCTGGCACAAGGCGGTGGCACTGGGAGTCCAGATCAGAGTCCTGAGTCATCCGTTGGGAGGGATATCAATTAGGGAGCACCTAATTGACACCTGTGGATGCTTCAGCTGGGCTGGTCAGTTCTCCTCTCTTACCCATGGATCCCATCTCAGGAAAACAGCAGCCAGCCATGGCCTGGGCTGGGCAGCGCTAGGCATAGGGGCTGCTATCAGGCTCTTCTGGCCATGGGTGCCCCATGCAGGTTTGGCCACGGCTGCCTGGGCCTTAGCTGAGGCCTGAGGAAAGATGCCAGCCCTGGGCAGACTCTGTCCTGGGTCTGCAAGGGTTGGGAAAGCTGCTGGGCTGGGTAAGGGGCAGTGCGCGGACAGTGAGGGGACTTGGCATGGGGAGCTGGTCTGGACCAGCTGCTGGTACTCCCACAGACTAGACTCAGGAACTGGGGGGGCTTCTGGCCTCTTCCTTGTTGTCCTCCAGGAGGAGTGGGTTAAATTCTGGGTCACTAAGTATCATCTTAGAATGGCCATTAGGTCTTTTGAAGATTACTTAAGAATTTGCTCAGACAAAAAGTAAGTCATTTGGAAACAAAGGTAGTTACTGTGACAAAAGATATTTAAGTTTTGTCTTTTTTTTTTTGCTTATTATTCTTATTATTAGCTCTTACTTTATTGGATGTTTATTGACCCCTTTACCTGAGGGGTGCCAAGTGGGTGGGCTTGGGTGGGCTGAGGCTGCTGCCAGCGCCAGGGCCGTGGCCCCCGCCTGCTCCATGGCAGCCACTCAGAAGGTGCTGTGTGCTCACAGGCGGGCGACTTCACCAACCACAACGGCACAGGCGGGAAGTCCATCTACGGAAGCCGCTTTCCTGACGAGAACTTTACACTGAAGCACGTGGGGCCAGGTGAGTGGGAGCCTCCTCTAGGGTGAGTGTCCCCACAGCTCTGACCTGGCCTGGAAGCCCCAGCAGGCCCCGAGAGGCCACATGCAGTCACCGCCCAGTATCTGATTAGGCTCCTTCCTCCCTGCGGCACTGTAGGCTGTCTCAGCATTTCTGGCTTGTTGAGTTTCCCTAGAGTTTTCTCATCTCTCAGTTTAAAAAGCAGGGTTTCCTTTGGGAACTTTGTGGAAGAACCTTTAAGCAGAATGGAGGCCCTGGCCACCTCCCTGTTTGTCCTCTGAGTTTCGGGTTGGAAATTCTAGGACACTTAGAATTGTTGCAGAATGGTCCTTAGGTCCTTTGAGGATTATTTAAAATCTTGCTTAGACAAAAAGCAAATGGTTTGGAAGCCAGAGTGGTTATTGTGGCAGCATCGTGTCACCTATAAGACCCAAGGTAGAATGTGGAGAAGTCTGGAGGTCAGGGCCTGGGGTCCTGCCCCGGGTCCCGCCCCAGCCCTACCACTGAGAGCTTCCACAAGGCCCTGTCCTCTCAGGCCACCCCACTGAGAACTAGCAGGCAGCAAAGGCAGGCACACCCTGGGGGCTGGTATCGGGCCCTGGTTCTCCTCTTCTGGGTCCCAGGATCTGCAGACTCAAATGTCCCTGGTGTGGTTTGCACCATCTGCCCTTTCAAATGCCCTCCCAGGCAGGTGCCTCCATGGGCAGTGTGGCTCAGCCCTGCTGGTTTTTGCAGGTGTCCTGTCCATGGCTAATGCTGGTCCTAACACCAACGGCTCCCAGTTCTTCATCTGCACTATAAAGACAGACTGGTGAGTTCCCTGCCCCAGGCCCTCTGGGAATGCAGGTAGCCTTGCAGCTGGAGGAGGATTCATGCACTTTTAGGGGCAGGCAGTTTACAGCCAGGCCATCTGCTCTGGGACAGTGGCCCTCTCCTAGACTGTGTGTTTGTATGAGAAAGAGAAAGTTAGTGGAAGGATCAAGGGAGAATTGGGATTGTTCCTGCACCTCTGTCATGGTTCGGGTTCCCATTGTTGCTGTCACCTGGAATTTTCTCAGTGTGTTCTGCTCATACGCACACACGAAAGGGTTTCTCTACCAGATACATTTGGGAAATGTTGCAAAACATATTATGAGGCCTCAGGAGGGACTGAGTAGAAGCCCACTTGTGTGGTTTTAACATGGAGTTTCCCAGGCTTGTCTTGACCATGGGCTGAGCCTTGGCAATGCTGCAGCAGACATTTGGATATCAGCAAATTTCCAAATGAAGCCCCTGTATTATCATAAGCCTGCAGATAGCCACAGGCCTGTAAGGGCCCTGTTTTCAATGCCCATGGATTTTAGGGATGTCTCTTTCCTGGTACATTTTCCTCTAAGGGATAAATTTCTCTGGCCAGAGTCCCAAATGTCCTAGCCCTGGGGCACCTGGGGATGAACTGGCTGGGAGATGACTTGGTAAAGCCCATTTCCGAGGATTTTAGGGAGACCAAGGTGGGGTGGACACTAGAAGTGTCCAGCCTCCAAGCCCAAGAAATGTGGCCGGCAGGGCTGGGCAGGTCCTTGCTGGTTCAGCCTGCTCTTTGCTCCTTCATGGGACCCCAGTGGATCCTGCAGTTCTGCTCTTGGCTGGAACCACGCCAGCTTCGCTGGAGCTGGACTGAGCCGCCTTTTACATTATTGGACTCTCTCGGCTTGAGAGCTGCCCAGGACTCCTCAGTTTCACCACCCTTGTTCCTTTGGCTCTTGACTCATCATTCATGACCGTTAACGTGGCTCCATTTGTATGGACTTCTTCTTTCTTCAGAGCATTTCAGTATCCTGTTACCTCCCCGTGCGGAACAAAGAATACTCCACTTTTGATAGATAGGGTTACCAGGATTCAGGCTACGTGGCCTAAGGCAAGGTCACAACATGAGTGACAGAATGTGTCCTGGAAGCCAGGCATCCTCTGGGGTGTATTTGGGGCGCTCAACAAGGCTTGATCGAGCTTTGGGGGTAGATCTAGCTATTCCATGGGGATTCTTTTCAGAATTGCTGTTTTCGGTAACTAATTCCATGACCAGGGCCATGGCATTGGATGACATTGCACTACACTGTTGCTCACCTGGGTCACCCGTCCTCACAGGTTGGATGGCAAGCATGTTGTGTTCGGTCACGTCAAAGAGGGCATGGACGTCGTGAAGAAAATCGAATCTTTCGGCTCTAAGAGTGGGAAGACATCCAAGAAGATTGTCATCACAGACTGTGGCCAGTTGAGCTAATCTGTGGCCAGGGTGCTGGCACGGTGGCAGCTGCAAATGTCCATGCACCCAGGTGGCCGCCTTGGGCTGTCAGCCAAGGTGCCCGAAACGATACCTGTGCCCACTCCACCGTCACGGTGTGCCTGAGGAAGGCTGCTAGGGATGTCAGACCTCGGCCAGGACCCACCACATTGCTTCCTAATACCCACCCTTCCTCACGACCTCATTTCTGGGCATCTTTTTGGATGTGATGTCACCCACCCCTCGTCAAGCATTGCCTGTGATTGCCCAGCCCAGATTCATCTGTGCCTTGGACATGGTGGTGGTGATGGGTTAGCATCCAAGTGAAGGTCTTTTCCTTGACCAAGGGGGACAGTCAGTTTTGCAAAAGGACTCTAATACCTGTTTAATGTTGTCTTCCTGATTGGGATAATTTAATTAACAAGATTGACTAGAAGTGAAACTGCAACACTAGTTTCCCCATGCTGTGGTGTGACCTGAGTTGGTGACACAGGCCACAGGCCACAGACCCCAGAGCTTGGCTTTTGAAACACAACTTAGGGATTTTGTGAAGGTTTCCCCCGCTGAGATCTTTCCTCCTGGTTACTGTGAAGCCCGTTGGTTTGCTGCTGTCATTTTTGAGGAGGGCCCATGGAGGTAGGAGCAGTTGAGCCTGGGAACAAACCTCACTTGAGCTGTGCCTAGACAATGTGAATTCCTGTGTTGCTAACAAGTGGCCTGTAAGCTCCTGTGCTCTGGAGGGAAGCATTTCCTGGTAGGCTTTGATTTTTCTGTGTGTTAAAGAAATTCAATCTACTGATGATGTATTATACATAAAACATTTCTGGAACATGTATTTGTGTTCACCTTAAATGTGAAAATAAATCCTATTTTCTATGGAAGACTGGTACCTGGTTTCTGGAAGAGGGATCTGTAACTTAGAGCTGATCTTTACTGAGCTCTCCGTGGCAGGTGCCATGCTCAGGATGTTCATGTGGATGGTTTCATGTCATCGTGCTGGCAACTTGTCCTCCCTGCCTTAGAGATGAGGCTCAGACAAGCGACCTTAGCACCCACAGCCTATGCCATGAGCACTGGCTCCACCCTGAATCCCAGCTCCTCCCCTTAAGTGACCCCAAGTCTGTTTCCCTCAGCTGCATAAGGAGGCCATATAGTTTGAATATTTGTCCCCAGCCAAATCTCATGTTGAACTGTAATCCCCAGTGCTGGAGGTGGGGCCTGGTACGAGGTGTTTGGATCATGGGGACGGGTATCTCATGGCTTGGTACTGTTTTCTTGATAGTGAACTATTGCAAGATATGGTCATTTAAAAGTGTGTGGCACCTCCCCCTGCCCTCTTCTTGCTCTTGCTTTCACCATGTGACATGCCTGATCCCCTTTCACCTTTTGCCATGGTCATAAGTTTCCTGAGGCCTCCCTGGAAGCTGAGCAGATGCCAGCACCATGCTTCCTGCACATCCTGCAGAACCATAAGCCAATTAAACCTCTTTAATAATAAATTACTCAGTCTCAAGTATTTTTTTATAGCAATACAAGAATCCTAACATGGGGTAACAATAAGGCCCACCTCGTAGGGTGGTGATCCACATGAAGTGCATAACGCCGTGTCTGGCGCATCTTCCTAAGCACTCTGGAGTGACAAGGATGATGACCTTTCCCTTGTCAGGTCTTAGGAAAGAGGAGGGATGCCAGAGCAAAGGAGCCTCCATCATCTTGAGGTTAGGAGTGGACTTCCTAGGATAAGCCAGTTCCATTTGGAATTGACTTCTAGGTGTTTCCGAATTCACAGGGAAGGCAGGATTGGAGGTAAGAGCTTCCCTAGGTAGACAGGGCCGTGGCGTGGTCAGGCAGTTGAGTGGTTGGTCAGGCAGGCAGTTCTCAGAGGAAATTTGGGCTCTTTTGAGGGCATCTAACAGAATTATTTCTCACTGGGGTTCCCTGAGTGAGGTTATGTGCAGTCTCAGGTTGATGGAGTCACTCTCAGGTCATGGTGACTGGGGTCGGGTCATTTGGAGTCATGGAGAGTTCCCATGAAGTCAGTTTCAGTAGGACTAGTCTTAAAACAATTATCAAGAGCATTAAGGGTCCTCAAAGCAGACAAGGAGGACACAAGGAGCATGGGCCCCTGAACCCTATTTGCAGTCATAGATGCCCTCCATTTATATTGGGGTTCTGCAAGGGGTTTCATTTGAAGAACAGGATCTTGAGCCAAATCATAATTAGTAATTTCTCATCCAGTCCAACACTTTATAGATGGGTAAACTGAGACCCCAAGAGGGATTATGATTACCCCATGTGACCCTGTGAATCAACTGGCAAACGGGCTAGAATCCAGGGTTTTTGGCAGTCTGCAGGGATTTCTGTTGGGGGCCTTCGAGAATGCACAGGTGCCTTTGGGGACATATTGCCAAAGGTTCTCAGGCCACACACATTCAGAGCACAACTGATCTCTGAGGTCAAAGCCCACAGCTTCACTCCCTCTGGAGTTTCCTCTTTTGGGGCTTATGTTTAATCATTGTGTTTCCTTCTTGCTGAGTGTGTGTGTGCGTGTGCATGTGCGTGTATGTGTATGTATGTGTGTGTCTGTGTGTATCTCCACCCAGAGAAGTCTAAGGTGAGGTGAGGGTGCACCAAACATGCAAAAATCTCCTAAAAACCGAGTTCCCTGAAAGCAGGGCCGTTACCTGTGCTGCTCATTCCCTGAGCTGCCTGCACAAAGGCCTGAGCCTAGTCATATTTCTTGCATAAAGCAAGAACATAAGTAATATACAAATAAAATACTGGCTTGTTTCTGGCCAATGAGCACTCAATACCTCATGCATAAATGAGGCAGTGAGTCTTACATGTGCACTCATAGATATAATCGTAAGTGATGCCATGTACACGATTTTTAAAAAAAATCTGAAACATCAATTTTATTTTCTGCGATGTGATAGCTTTTCAAAATGATTTCATTGAGGTATATTTACATACAAGAAAAGTCACTTCAAGTGTACACATCAATGACTTTTGACAAAAGCATATACTAGTAATATCTATCACCAAATTAAGATACAGAATGTTTCCATCTTTCCAGAAAGTTCTCTCCGTGCCCCTTCCCAGGCAGCCACTGGATCTTATCCCTGTAATTTTGCCTGTTCTAGAAGTTTGTAGAAATGGTATTGAGCAGAGTTCACTTTTTCATGTCTGGCTTCTCCAGCGTGACATGTGTGAGACTCTAATATGCTTCTGGGTTCTAAAGAATCTTAAAGGAATTTCTTAAAGGTTTCCTAGGTATGGGAAGGCCTAAAGCAACGCTTCTAGGAATCACAGAGTGCCAGTAAATCACATAGATTTCTGGCCATACCTGAGACACCTTTTGAGTATTTGCATCTAGGAATCTGAATTTTAAAATAATAATTCTGAGAGGTGAAGCCAGCTGGACTTCCTGGGTTGAGTGGGGGCTTGGGGAACTTTCCTGTCTTACAAGAGGATTGTAAAATGCACCAATCAGTGCTCTGTAAAATGCACCAATCAGTGCTCTGTAAAGTGCACCAATCAGCGCTCTGTAAAACGGACCAATCAGCAGGATTCTAAAAGTAGCCAATCGTGGGGAGGACTGAAAAAAGGGCACTCTGATAGGACAGAAATGGAACATGGGCAGGGACAAATAAGGGAATAAAAGTTGGCCATCCCAACCAGCAGGGGCAACCTGGTGGGGTCTCTTTTTGTGTTGTGGATGCTTTGTCGTTTCCGTCTTCACAATAAACCTTGCTATCACTGGCTTGTGCCATCTTTAAGAGCCCCTAACACTCACCACAAAGGGCCGTGGCTCTATTCTTGAAGTCAGCGAGACCATGAACCCTCCGGCAGGAAGCAATTCCGGACACAATTCTACTAAAGCTTAAGAATTTGATTGTAGCCACAGTGGGTAAGAGTGAAAGGGAAGGTCATGGCTCAACACTAGAGTCATCATTTACTTCTGCAAACGTTTTTTACTGGACTTTCTGGGACTCTAGAGTGACACTCTCCACTTTTAAAAGAAGCCTCACCTAAGGAGTCTGACCGACAAGTCTCGCATGAGTGGGTGGGGCACATCCTATTCCACCCAAGCTCTGTAGGGACCAGTGGGCAGGGGTGCTCTTCAATAGCGCTGGTCAGAGTGGCCAGCCAGGCATGGTGGCTCATGCCTGTAATCCCAGCAATTTGGGAAGCAGAGGTGAACGGATTGCTTGAGCCCAGGGGTTCGAGACCAGCGTGGTCAACATAGTGAGATTTCATCTCTACAAAAAAAAAAAAAAACTTAGCTGGGCTTGGTGACATGTGCCTGTGGTCCCAGCTACTGGGGAGGCTGAGGTAAGAGGATCACCTGAGCTCAGGAGGTGGAGGCTGCAATGAGCCATGATCATGCCGCTGGACTGCAGTCTGGGTGACAGAGCAACATGCTGTCTCAAAAAAAGAAAAAGTGGCTCCCCCTGCCTGTGCCTATGCAGGAGCCTGTGAAGGAAGAAGCTCCTAGAGGGATGGAGGCCCCAGCTCTTGTTTTGCCATCTAGGAGGAGGGGCTGCCTTGGGTGGGCCTCGGAGAGCATTTCTCAGTGGATTGCAGAGGCCAGAAGTCAGCTCTATGTCCAAGATTCCCCAGAACATGGCAGGTAGAGAAAGTCTTGGGTCCACTCTGCCTCCCAGATCACCCAGCCTGTAGAGGCTGTCCAGAATTATGCTGATAACGTTACTGCTATTCTATCATATTGTAATCGCTAATTTTATGGGTCAATTTTTTTTTGAGTTGGGGTCTCACTGTGTCACCCATGCCGGAGTGCAGTGGCACAATCATAGCTTGCTGTAACCTCAAACTCCTAGGCTCAAGCGATCCTCCCACCACAGCACCCTGAGTAGCTGGGACTACAGGCACATGCCACTATGCTTGGCTATTTTTTTTTATTTTTTTAAGGGATGCGGGTCTTGCTGTATTTCCCAGGCCAGTCTCAAACTCCTGGCCCCAAGTGGTCCTCCCACTTCCAATTCCCAAAATGTTGGGATTATAGGTGTGAGGCAGCACACCCAGCCTTATGTGTCAACCTAACTGGGTCACAGAGTGCTTACACATTGGGTGAGACATTATTCTGGGTGTGTCTGTGAGGGTGTTTCTAAGATTAATATTTGCATAGCTAGACCGAGTAAATAAAGCAGGTGGTTCTCCCTCGTGTGGGTGGACCTCATCCAGTCAACTGAAGATCTGAATAGAACAAAAGGCTAAGAGGGAACGCCTCCTGCCTGACGGCCCTCAACTGGAGCATTGGTATTTTCTGCCTTTGGACTCAAACTGAAATGTTGGCTGTCTCAGGGTCTTGAGCCTGCCAGCCTTCAGACTGGAACCTACATTGGCTCTTCTGGTTCTCAGGCCTTTCAGACTCGGACTGGACCTACACCATTGGCTCTCCTGGGTCTCCAGCCCGCCACCTGCAGATGGTGGGTCTTCTCAGCCCCCATGATCACATGAGCCAATTCCTTATATTTTTGTATCATGTATATCTTATGTATGTAGTATAAATATATACACACACGCACACATATATATTCTATTGATTGTTTCTCTTACGCATATTCTTTTTTCTATTTATAAAACCAAAATGCACATGTAAAAATTCAAATGTTACATAATTATATAATATAGAGAATTAGCATTGCCTACATCCTATTACAGTAATACTTGGTATAGGTTTCTGCATTTGCTTAGCTGCAAAGACCACCACTCCTTTCCTAACAATGAGAAGAAGCTGAATAAACTACAGAATCGTAACCTTTCTTGAGCTCACCAGAAAGGCAACCAAATAACCTGAGTTTCAAAGAGGAACAAAGCGGCCGGTTGCCGTGGCTCACGCCTGTAATCCCAGCACTTTGGGAGGCCAAGGCGGGCGGATCACCTGAGGTCAGGAGTTGGAGACCAGCCTGGCCAACGTGGCGAAAACCTGTCTCTACTAAAAATAAAAAAAAATAGCCGGGCATGGTGGTGCATGCCTGTAATCTCAGCTACTCTGGAGACTGAGCCAGGAGAATCACTTGAACCGGGAGGCGGAGGTTGCAATGAACCAAGATTGCACCACTGCACTCCAGCCTGGGCAACAGAGTGAGACTCCATCTCAAAAAAAAAAGAAGGAACGAGGCCCTGCAAGGAGAGACAGGACACACAGTTTCACCTGTGGCAGAGCACTGTAGGAAGATATGACCATGAAACAACTGTGTAAAATAAAATTAGGTAACCTTTTAATGAATTGCTAAAGGCCAAGAGCGGGATAATATGTCTGTCTGGAGTAGCTGGGGACCCCAGATAAAAAGGGAGTTCAACATCTTTCTCCAGGCTCCCACCAGATGCACAGAAGACCCAAGAGGGAGCCCAACTTGGTGGTTCAGGTCTGCAGGAGGGGACCTTCAGCTGCTGGAGAAAGGCACGGAGCCTCATCCACTTCCTCAGATTCTTCTCTCCTATGAAGTAAATTTGAGAATCCACTGGGAGGTTGGGCATTACACTGTCCAGCCCCAGGAACACGTAAAAGTGCACTGTGGCTGGGGGAAGTAGAACACACATCCTTTTATCCCTGTGGGAGGGGTAAGAAGCCATCCAGGGCCCAGGATCCTTTAGCGATACCAACCAGAAATTGACTACGTCTGGTGGGAGAGGGAGCAAGAAACAGCCGAGACATGGCTAAGACTAAGGCGGGATCAGGACAGCAGAAAAGTCTCCTGCCTTACTATGAGCCTGGTCTACCAGTGGGGGAGGGCGGGGCATGGAGAGAGACCCTCCGTATTGCAGAAAGCTGAGTGTGGAGCCTAAACAATCCTTTGGCACCCCAGATCCACTGTAAGCACAAGTCAACAGTAATCCAGCACTTAAGGAATTTGAAGCCTGTGGAGCTCTGAAAGCAAGAATAGCAACACAAACCCCAAATCTAGCTCAACCCCTGAGGCGACTAACTCAATTTCCCACAATAATGGCCTGAAAGAATCAGTGGCATGCCTGTTTCCAGTGTACCTACTGTATTAGTCAGGGTTCTTCAGAGAACTGGAACCAATTGGATGGGTATATACATATAGGCAGAGGGAGAGAGAGAGAGATTGAGAGATTTTAATAAATTGGCTCATGCAGTTGTGGGACCTGGGCAAGTCCAAATTCTGCAGGACAGGCCAGCAGGCTGGTGACTCAGGGAAGAGTTGCTTTTGGAGCTTGGGCTCAAGAAGCAAAATGCCACCTTCTTTGGTGGACCTTAGTCTTTTTCTCTTAAAATCTTCAACTGATTGGATGAGGCCCACCACATTATGTAGGGCAATGTGCTTTACTCAAAGTCACTGATCTACATGTTAATCTCATCTCAAAAATACCTTCACAGCAACATCTAGACTGGTGTGTGACCAAATATCTGAGTACCCTGGCCTAGCCAAGTTGACACATAAAATTAATAATGACACATACTGTTCACTACTGTCTCTTCTATTGTTGGAATTCTATTGATTTTCAACAAAAAATTAAAAAACACACAAAATGCAAAGAAGAAAAACATTGTCAAGAAATAAAACAACAGAATCAGACTCAGATATAACATTGTCATATATGAACATTAAAATAACTCTGATTAATATATTGGAAGATCTAGTGGGAAAGGATGCATTTCAATAGAGAAAAACTACAAGAAAGAGCCTATGGAGATGCTGGAAGTGAAAAAATATATTAAAATGAAGAATTCCTTTGATGAGCTTATTAGTAAACTTAGCACAGCTGAGGAATATATCCGTGAACTTAAAGAGGTCAAAAGAAATTAATCCAGATGGAAACACAAAGAGAAATCAGAGTGAAAAAGAACAGAGCATCGCCAGGCGTGGTGGCTCACGCTTGTAATCCCAGCACTTTGGGAGGCCAAGGCGGGCAGATCACGAGGTCAGGAGATCGAGACCACAGTGAAACCCCGTCTCTACTAAAAATAAAAATAAAAAAAAAAATTAGCCGGGCGTGGTGGCGGGCGCCTGTAGTCCCAGCTACTTGGAGAGGCTGAGGCAGGAGAATGGCGTGAACCCAGGAGGCGGAGCTTGCAGTGAGCCGAGATTGCAACACTGCACTCCAGCCTGGGCGACAGAGCGAGACTCCGTCTCAAAAAAAAAAAAAAAAAAAAAGAACAGAGCATCAAAGAACTATGGGCTAATATCAAAATGCCTAGCAGAGGTGTCATTTTAGCCCCAGAATGAGAAAAGAAATGAGTGCCGAAGAATAAGTATTTAAAGAAATAAGTGGTAACATTTTTCCAGAATTATTGAGACAAACCACAGATACAAGAAATTCTGAGAACCTCAAGCAGGAAGGACCACACACACACACACACACACACACACACACACACACACACACGCACACACACACACCAGAGTGGCTTAGCATCAAACTATGAAAACCAAAGATAACAAAATCTCTAAGGCAGTCTCCCACAACACACACATACACACACACACACACACACACACACACCAAAACCGTGAATTACTTACAGAGGAACAAAGATAAAAATGATAGCAGACTTCTCATCAGAAATCATGCAAGTTAAAAACAATGAATTGACAAGTTAATTTTTATTTTTAATTTTTGTGGGTACATAGTAGGTGTATACTTATGAGGTACATAAGATATTTTGATACAGGCATGCCGTGTGAAAGGGAAATAAGCACATCATGGATTGAGACTTTAAAGTGCTGAGTGGGAGAAAAAATAACCCATCTATTCACAATTCTACGGCCAGGGAAAATGCCCTTCAAAAATAAAAGCCAAAAACAAAAGCAAAAATCCTTTCTGACAACAAAGGCAGAACAAATTCACTGTCAGCAGACCCATGATACAAGCAAGGCTAGAAGAAGTTCTTCAGGAAGAAGTATGATACCAAACAGCAACTTGGATCTACACAAAGAAATGAAGAATTCTGGAAATGGTAAAAAATAAAGTATATAAAAACACTTTCTTTCATTATTTTAAATGCAATTTGACTTAAAAAGATAATCTTAAAAAATAATCCTGTTTTAATTAGGACAAATACCTAATGCAAGTGGGACTTAAAACCTAGGTGACGGGTTGATGGGTGCAGCAAGCCACCATGGCATATGTATACCTATGTAACAAACCTGCAAGTTCTGCACATGTATCCCAGAACTTAGAGTAAAATTTAAAAAAAAATGGCGCTTTAACCTTTGTTTCAAAGTCTATCACAGAATTTTAGGATGTGTAAAAGTAAAATGTACGCTAAAATTGCACAAGGAATGAGAGGAAGAAATCAGAAGTAACCTGTTGTAAGATTCTTACACTATAGTTGAAGTTGTATATTATTTGAATGTAGACTGTGATAAATTAATGACATATGTTGTAAACATGAAAAGAACTACTCACTTTTTTAAAGAGATCTATTTACATTAGTTTCCCACGGCTGCTGTCACAAATTACCATAAACATACTTGCTTAAAACAACACAAATTGGCTGGGTGTGGTGGCTCATGCCTGTAATCCCGGCACTTTGGGAGGCCGAGGTTGGTGGATCACGAGGTCAGGAGTTCAAGACCTGCCTGGCCAAGATGGTGAAACCCCATCTCTACTAAAAATACAAAAATTAGCTGGGAGTAGTGGTGGGCGCCTGTAATCCCAGCTACCTGAGAAGCTGAGGCAGAGAATTGCTTGAATCCAGGAGGTGGAGGTTGCAGTAAGCTGAGATTACGCCACTGCACTCCAGCCTGGGCGACAGAGTGAGACTCCGTCTCAAAAACAAACAAACAAACAACAACAACAACAAAACACCACAAATTTAAGTCTGAAATGGGCTTCACTGGGCTAAAGTCAAGATGCTGGTAGGTTGCATTATTTTGGAGGCTCTAGGGGAGAGAACATTCCTTGCCTCTTCTAACTTCTCTAGAGGTTGCCTGTATTCCTCGGCTTGTGGCCTCTTCCTCCATCTTCAAAGCCAACATAGCATCATCACCTGAATCTCTGCTTCCGTATCATGTCTTCTTCTCTGACTCTCACTCTCCTGCATTCCTCCTGCACTTTTCAGGACCCTTGTGATTACATTGGACCCATTGGATAATCCAGATAATCTTCCCATATTAAAATCCTTAACTTACTTACATCTGCAAAGTTCCTTTTGCTATGTAAGTTAACACATTCATAGGTAGAAAGAGAGATGAAAGGAACAAAACACAAATGGATAGTATTTGGATGACAATTTTAAATGCAAACATATTATAATAACATTACATGTAAATAATCTAAATATTGCAATTAAAGCTTATTCTATTAAGTTAAGATGTATGTGGTAAACCCTAGAGAAACTACTAAAAAAACCCTCAAAAAATATAATGAAAAAAATCACATTTAAGTAATGAAAATTAAAATACTATATTGGAAAATATTCACTTGATGCAAAGACAATATTAAAGAAGAAATAGAGGGACAAAAATGATGTGAGACACGTGAAAAACAAAAGGTAAGTTGGCAGATGCAAATCCAAATATGCTAATGACAACATGAAATGTAAATTGATTAAGCAATCTGATCCAAAGACTAAGCTAGACCGCATTAAAAATACCAGATCCAGCTATATGGTGTCTATAGGAGACAAGCTTTTAAATACATACATAAATAGACTGAAAGTAAAAGGATGGAAAAAGACACATTATGCTTATATAACAGCAACCACATGAAAGCTAAAGTGGCTACAATAATATCAAACAAAATATAATTTAAAACAACAAATGTTACTGGAGGCATGGTGGCTCACACTTGTAATCCCAGCACTTTGGGAGGCTGAGGTGGGAGGATCACTTGAAACCAGGAGTTCAAGACCAGCCTAGACAACATAGTGAGACCTTGCCTCTATTTGAAAACAAAACCAAACAAATGTTACTGGAGATAAAGAGGGACATTTTATAATGATGAATTCATTGGAGAGATATAACAATTAGATACATATATGTGCCCCATAAAAGAATACCAAAGTACCCGAAGCACAACCTGACAGAAATAAAGGGAGAAACAACAATTTAACAATAATAGAGACTTCAATAATGAATAGAACAACTACACAGAAGATTAACAGGGAAAGAGGACTAGAACAAAACTGTACATGAACCAGAACTAGCAGACATCAATAGAACCCTCCGCCTAACAACAACAAAGGGTACCTTCTTCTCAAGCACACATAGAACCTTCTCTAGGGCAGGCCATCTGGCTAGACTATAAAGAAACCTCTATACATTTAAAGGACAGGAATAATGTGACGCATGTTTTCCAAGCACAATGGAATGAAATTAGAAGTCAATTGCAGGGAAAATTTGAGGGAACTCATAAAGAAGTAGACATTAACAATTAAACAACACAGATCTTCTGGGATGTAGCTAAAGCAGTGATTAGAGGAAAACTTATAACTGTAAATGCCTACATTAATAAAGAATAAAGATTTCGAATGAGTAACCTAATCTTTCATCTTAAAACACTGGGAAAAGAAGACAAAATAAACCCAGAGCAAGAAAAAGGAAGGGAATAAATATTAAGGCAGAAATTAATAAAATAGAGATGAGAAAAGCTATAGAGAAAAATCTATGAAAATTCTATGAAAAGCCAGCTTTTCATAGAAAGATCAACAAAACTGACAAACCTTTAGTCAGTTTGATGAAGAAAAAGAGAGAAGACTCAACTTAGTTGAATTATAAATTAAAGAGGGAATATTATTACCAGCCTTTCAGAAAGAAAAAGGATTAAAGAGGACTAGTATGAACAATTATATTGCATTGTTAGGTAACTTACATTAAATGCACAAATTCCTAGAAAGACACAGACTTCAAAAATAAATAAATAAGCTGAATAGACCTCTAGTAAGTGAAGAGACTAAAGCAGTAATCAAAATCTACCTGCAAAGAAAAGCCTAGGTCCAGATGGCCTCTGGGCTGCATTCTACCCAACACTCAAAGAAGAATTAATACCAATTTTTTACAAACTCTTCCAAAAAAATAGAAGAGAAGGGAACAGTTTCCCTCTTATTCTATGAGGCCAGTATTACCCTGATGTCAAAACCAAAGACATCACAAGAGAAGAAAACTATGGACCAATATTGCTTATGAATATGGCCACAAAAATCCCCAACAAAATACTAGCAAATGAATACAGCAACATATAAAAAGAATTATACATCTTGACCAAGTGTGATTTATCCCAAGGATGTAAGGTTGGTTTAACATCTGAAAACCTATTAATATAATATATATTATAATTACATAATATATAATAGCATATAATATAATTTCAATAGAATAAAAACAAAAATTACATGATTATCTTAATAGATGCAGAAGAAGCATTCAACAAAATCCAAACCCTTTCATTATTAAAAAAAAAACAAACCACTGAATGAGCTAGTAATAGAAGGAATCTTTCTCAATATGTAAAGGGCATCCATGACAAACCTAGAGCTAACATCATATTTAATGGTGAAAGACTGAATGCTTTCCCCTTAAGATCAGGAATAAGACATGATATTTGCTTTTGCTTTCGGAACTTTTTTTTTTTTTTGACACAGGGTCTTACTGTGTTGCTCAGGCTGGAGTGAGTGCAGTGGTGCAATCACGGCTCCCTGAAGCCTTGACCTTCCAGGCTAAGGTAATCATCCCACCTCAGCCTCCTGAGTAGCTGGGACCACAAGCGCACACCACCACACCTGGCTAGTTTTTTGTTTTTGTTTTTGGCAGAGATGGGGTTTTGCCATGTTGCCCAGGCTGGTCTCGAACTCCTGGACTCAAGCAATCTATCCCCTTGGCTTCTGAGAGTGTTGGGATTATAGGTGTGAGCCACCGCACTTGCTTTTGGAACTTCTGTTCAGAATTGTACTGGAGTCTGTAGTTGGGGCAATTAGGAGAAACAAAGAAGCATCTGGTTTATAAAGGAAGAAACAAAACTGTCTCTACTGTCAGATTACATAATATTTTACATAGAAAAGCTTAAGGAATCCACTACAAATTATTACAGCTCATAAAAAAGTGTATCGCAATTGCAGGATATAAGCTCAACATACAAAAAAATCAGTTGTGTTTTTATACACTTGCAATGATAAATCCAAAAATGGAATTAAGATAATTCTATCCAAAATAGAATACTTAGGAATAAATTTAACAACAAAAGTGCAAAACATATTCTGAAAACTATAAAACATGGTTGAAAAAAATAAAGATCTAAACAAATGAAAAAACATTCTGTATTAATGGATTGGAAAACTTAATAGAGCTAAGATGGTAATACTCCTCAAATTTATCTACAGATTCAATGTAACCCTTATCAGAGTCTCAGATGACTTCCTTGTACAAATTGACAAGCTGATTCTAAAATTCATACAAAATTATAAGGGGTCCAGACTGACTAAAACAATCCCAAAAAACAATAATAAAATAGGAGTACTCACACTTCCTGATTTCAAAACTTATGAAAGCAATGATAATAAAGACAGTGTGGTATTGGCAGAAGGATAGATACATAGCTCAACGAGTAGAATTGAGATTACAGAAATAAACTCATACATCTATGGTCAATTGATTTTCAACAAAGATGCCAAGAGCATTCAGTGGAAAAAGAATAATCTTAACAAGTGGTGCTGGGACAACTGGATAATCACATAGAAAAGTATAAATCTCAACCCTTACCTCACATCATAAACAAAAATTAACTCAAAATGACCAAAGAAACCTAAACCCCAAAAATAAAGCAAGACCCCCATCTCTACAAAAAAATTAAAACGTAGCCAGTTGTAGTGGCACACCTATAGTACCAGCTACTCAAGAGACTGAGGCAGGAGGATCACTTGAGCCCAGCATTTTGAGGCTGCACTGAGCCATGATGGCACCACTGCACTCAGCTTGGGCCACAGAGTGAGACCCTCTCTAAAATAACAAAAACAATAACAAAAATGGATGAAAGACCTAAACATAAGGGCATAACTAGATAACTTTTTAAAGAAAATATAGGGATCAATTTTTGTGACATGTGCAAACATTGTGTCTTTTTCCTGATCTTAAGAGGAAAGCATCCAGTCTTTCAGATTTGCCAAATGATTCATAGATATGAGACCAAAGCATGAGCAACAGAAGGGAACAAAAATAGACAAAGATAGATTAAGACTTCATCAAAATTTAAAACTTTTGTTGTTCTCCCACACAATGGGAGAAAGTATTTGCAAATCATATATCAGATAAGGGACTTGTATTTAGAATATATGAAGAGCTCTGACACCTCCATGATAAAAAGACAAATATCCCAATTTTAAAACATGCAAAAGATTTGAACAGACATTTCTCCAAAGAAGATATACGATTGGCCAACAAGCACATGAGAAGATGCTCAACCTCATTAGTCACCAGGGAAACGCAAATCAAACCCACAATGAAATATCACTTTATACCCGCTAGGGTGGTTAGATTAAAAAGTCAGATAATAACAAATGTTTGCAAAGATGTGGAGAATTTGAAACTCTTGAGCATTGCTGTGGGATACAAAATGGTCCAACTGCTTTGGAAAACTGCCTGGCAGTTTCTGAGGTGATTAAAGATAGAGTTATTCTATGATCCAGCAATACCATTCCTAGGTATGCACCCAAGAGAAATGAAAACATGTCCACACAAAAACCTGTACACGAATGTTTATAGCAGCATTATTCATAATGGTCAAAAGGTAGAAACAACCCAAATATCCATCCATGGGCAAATGGATAAAGAAAATGTGGCATAGGCATACAATGAAATAGTATTTGGTTATAAAAAAAATGAAGTACTGATACCTGCTACAACCTGGATGAACCTTGAAAACATTATACTATGTGAAAGAAGTCAGTCACAAAAGACAACATAGTATATGATTCCATATGACATGTCCAGAATAGATAAATCCATAGAGATGGAAAATAGATTAGTGGTTGTTTAGGGTTGAAGGCAGGGTATCAATGAATGTTGGCTGAAGTTACACGGGTTCTTTATGGGATGATAAAAATGTTCTAAAATTGACTTTTGTGATCGTTGCATATATCTGTGAATATACTATCAATATTTTCATGGGTAAATTGTATAGTGTGTGAACTATATCTCAGTAAATCTGTTTAAAAATATGTATAGACAGTCCCTGACTTATGATGGTTCAACTTACAGTTTTTTCAGCTTTACAATATGCATTCAGTAGAAACTGTACTTTGAGTTCCCATAGGACTATTCTGTTTTTACTTTTGGTACAGTATTCCAGAAATCACATGAAATATCCAGCACTTTCTTATAAGATAGGCTTTGTGTTAGATGATTTTGCCCAACTGTGGGCTAATGTAAATGTTCTGAGCACATTTAAGGTAGGCCAGGCTAAACTCTGATGTTTGGTAGGTTAGGGGTATTAAATGCATTCTCAACTTATGATATTTTCAATTTACAATGGGCTTATCAGGATGTAACCCCATCACAAGTTGAGGAGCATCTGTATTAGCAAAGTCTCACAATTCTTTGGGTGTGTAAGCTGTTCCCTCTGGAAAATGCTGAAATTCGACACCTATTATAGGTCTGGGGAGTGATTGTAGCAGGTCTTGAGCAACCCCTTTCAAATCTTATGAGGTTATCACAGTGTTTTTAAGCAAAGAAGTGTCTTTTCCTCAGACACAGGAGAGCAAGCTAATTCCATTGGTAAGGAAGAAACAGAGTAGCTTGAGGGTTCAAGTTGCTGGTTTCATTTTGATCCAATCAGGCGACTCCATTCCAAATTTCAGGATCTCATTTGAGACGAGGTCTCACTCTCTTGCTCAGGCTGGAGGGTAGTGGCACAATCAAGTCAAGTCACTGCAACCTTGACTTCCTGGGCTCAAGTGATCCTCCTGCCTCAGCCTCTCGAGTACCTGGGACTACAGGCATGCAACACCATGCCTGGCTAAATAAATTTTATTTTATTTTATTTTATTTTATTTTATTTTATTTTATTTTATTTTATTTTATTTTTATTTAGTAGAGAAGAGGTCTCACTATGTTGTCCAGGCTGGGATCTCATTCTTTTTGTATTTTTTGTTTGTTTGTTTGTTCGTTTTTTCAGATGGAGTTTCACTCTTTTTGCTCAGGCTGGAGTGCAATGGTGGGATCTCAGCTCACTGCAACCTCTGCCTCCCAGGCTCAAGTAATTCTCCTGCCTCAGCCTCCTGAGTAGCTGGGATTACAGGCACACATCAGCATGCCTGGCTAATTTTGTATTTATAGTAGAGACAGGGGTTTCACCATGTTAGCCAGGCTGATCTCAAACTCCTGACCTCAGGTAATCCGCCCGCCTCGGCCTTCCAAAGTGCTGGGATTACAGGCATGAGCCACTGCGCCCGGCCTGGGATCTCATTGTTTTTCATCAATGCCCTTTTACATGAAAAACTTTGTGAAAAACTTGGTGAAACTGTGAATTGAAATGATGTTGTAATTTAGCAACCTACGTGGTAAAATTTTTGTTTGATTTTAAGTGCTATTAACCTAGTGCCTACAAGAAATAAGATAATCTTTTAGAGTTATCATGGAAGCTTTCTGGTTCTCAGGCTGTAATATAACCAGAAACGTCCTGGTTCTCTGGTTTATGCCAAGAATTAAAGAACACAAGTTCTAAATTTTCTTTTGGTAAGCAATCAAGCATCCTCAAAAGAATTTTCCCCACATCCCAGTCTTTATGGTCATGATTACTACTGTAATGGTCAAGTGCTGCTGTCACCTGGTCTCCCAAGGCACATGCTTCTCTTGTCACTTAATTACAGGTGACAGCATAATTAATTGTGATGTCAATGCATGCCATGGATTACTAACATACCATTTCCCACTGGTAGATATGTTGGAGTCCAAAAGCACAGTGAAATACATCTCCAAATCTTATCTTGGTGGGGTTATCTTCTGGGACCACTTCTGGTATCAATTCCGTATAGTCAGAGTCCAAACAGGAGACAGAAACAACACAGTAGTTTTAACAGGGAATATGTAAAAAAATTATTAATTATAACAGGAGTTTACCAACTAATGGAAAAAGAGACTACTGAAGACTAAAGTATTTCTCCAGTGCCCTGTACTGATAAAGCTTCATATAATTCCAGATGGCAAGGGAGAACAGTTACAGTATTACAAACAGGACAATGTAGAGAGGACTTAGAACTAAGAGACAATGGACTGATAATGGTGCATTGAGCATTGCTTTCTTATCAAATCTGACAATCTCTGCCATTCAATTAAATGTTTATCACTTACAGTTAATGTGATTCTCAATATGGTTAAATTTAAACCAACCATCTTGCTATTTATTTTGTTTGTCCCATCTGCCTTTTGTTCTCTTCTTGCCTTTTTTTGGATTGAGATTTTTCTCCAAATTGATTTCATTTTTATCACCATTATTGGCTATTTGTTTATATATATGTATAAAATGACAAGTGCTGATGAGGATGTGGAGAAACTGGAACCCTCATACATTGTTGGTGGAATTGTAAAATGTCACAGCTATATATACATATATATAATATATTTAAGAGCTGGGGTCTCACTCTGTAACCCAGGCAGTAGTACAATCATAGTTCACTGCCACCTTGAACTTCTAGCCTGAAGAAATCCTCTTGCCTTAGCCTCTCAAAGTGTTGGAATTACAAATGTGAGCCACCATGCTCAGCTTAATTATTCAGTCTATATTTTCAGTGGTTTCCCTAGGATTTACTATATATTGTTTAACTTATCACAGACTAACTGCAAATAGTATTATACCACCTTACATATTGTGTATATATTGCTGAATCAAATGATTAGGTTTAACTTTTTTAGGAATTGCCAAACTGTTTTCCAAAATGGCTGTGACATTTTACATTTCTGCCAACAATGTATGAGGGTTCCAGTTTCTCCACATCCTCATCAACACTTGATATTATCTATCTTTTTTTATTCTTGCCATCCTAGTGAGTGTGAAGTGCTACTTCATTTATTTCTGACTCGCATTTCTCTGATGACTAATGAAGTTGAGCATCTTCTCATGTACTTATTGGTCAGTTGTATATTTTCCTTGGAGATGAGTCTGTTCAGATCCTTTGACTTTTTTAACTGGGCTGTTTGTGTTTGTACTTTTGAGTTGTCAGAGCTCTTTATATATTCTAAATACAAGTTCCTTAGCAGATATATGATTTTCATATACATTCTCTCATTATGTAGGGTGTTTCTTCACTGTCTTGATGGTGTCCCTTGAAGCACAAAAATTTTAAATTTGGATGAAGTCCAATTTATTTTTGTTTTCAAAAGCACTTTAGGCTTCCACACACTATTTCAAAAATAAAATAAAATAAAAGCTCCTTTGTGGAGAGATTTGGATATCTTTCTCTTATGGATTGTTTCTCTTTCTGATGAACCAGTATTCTGGGCGCTGGGCAGGGTGGTAGCCTCTGATATTCTTGGCTTTCCTCTCTTAGCATAGAACCTGTGCTCTGTGAGTGAGCTGGAGCAAGACTTGGGGTCCCAGTATTTTTGGCCTTCTGAATCTGGGATGGAGCCACTATTCTATGGGCTAGGGCTGGGTGTAGAAAGAAACCCCCCACTTCTCAGCTGCCCTCATCCAGAATTTAGCTTCTTTAACTTGGAGTTGGGAGAGATGGGCAAAATGTTATTGGTCTGCCTCTCCCACTAATATGTGAAAATACTTGATTGGGAAGTGAAGGGAGAGGGAGCCTTGTCTTTTTGGCCACCCTCACCTTATGAGAAGATTCCATTAAGCTAAGCTGAAGGTGAAGGAGAAGGGAATACTTATGTGTCAAATGCCATAGACCTGCTGTTCTTATTGAGTTCATTTTGGTGATTTCCCCACATACTATCTTTATGGTCATGATTGCTGTCATGGTCAAGGCTGTTTTTTCTCCTGGCCGGGAGATGAGCTCAAAGGTGAGCCAGGCCGAGGAGATGCCACAAGGCAGAGTGGGAGCCTGACTTTCTTCATTTGCTCTATATCCTTAGGACAACTTCCAGAGACTTTAAACGTTGATTTTTAAAAAGCAGTTTTCACCAACATTGCTTGTTTCACAGGGAAGTAGGCTGATGGAACTCTTCACATTGCCTCCAAGAAGTGGAACTCTTCACTTTTTTACTTTTAAGGTATTTGTATCTTTATGTTTCAAATTGAATCTATTAAAAGGAATAACCTTAGACAAGTTAAATTTAACAGTTTAATTGAGCAAAGAGTGATTCATGGATCAGACAGCTTTTGGAACCAGAACAGGCTCTAAGAACTCCAGCCTGAAGTGTGGTGGGATACCCACATTCCCCTCCCAAGAGAAAGCAGCCAGGCCAGGTGCCCTCAGAGAGCACCAGAGGAGGAAGGCGGGTCTGGCCTCAGCCTTCTTCTCAGCTTCAGTCTCCCCCACCAGGCCCTGCCAGGTCTAAGCAGGAGAATCTCAGACTATTCCTCCCCACAATTGTGCAAGTGCTTACTGGACCCCATGCCCAAGAGAGCTGTGTGGTCCCCCATGCCCCTGTCTAGCACTAGCCTAATAAATTGTATTGATGACCCCAGGGCAGCCTGTAGGCTCTATCAACTCAACATGGAATAATCGACTTGGGAGCTTGTCAGAGCGAAGGATTCGAGATGGAGCCCAATGCCTGAGTTTGATACATTGGGACTGAGGCCTGGAAGATCACAAGGATGTGATCAAAGATAACAGGAATAGGAAGACAAATAGAAAAAATAGAAAGACAAATACCACATAATCTCACTCATTTGCGGACTTTAAAAAGCTGATGTCATAGAAGTAAAGAGTATAATAGTGGTTACTATGTGCTGGGGAAGGAAGGCGGGATGGGAGAGATTGGCCAACAGTTACCAAATTACAGTTAGATAGGAGGAATCAGTTCTGGTCTTTTCTTGCACAGTAGCATGACTGTAGCTAAGGACATTGTATTGTATATTTCAAAATAACTGGAAGAGAGGGTTTTCAATGTTCCCACTACAAAGAAATGATAAATGTTTGAGGTGATGAATGAGCTTATCACCCTGATTTGATCATTACACAATGTACACATGTCTCAAAACATCATACTGTGTCCCATAAATATGTATCATTAAGAGTCATTTAAAAATAAAAAAATTTAAACCCAGTGGCCTGAGATCTGAGTCAAACCCTGGCTCTCCTGACTCCAGATCTTCCCACTGTACCAAACAGAAAGGTGACTAAGAAAAAAGATTGGCCAGGCACAGTGGCTCATGCCTGTAATCCCAGCACTTTGGGAGGCCCAGGCAAGAGGATCACTTAATTCCAGGAGTTCAGGACTAGCCTGGGCAACACGGTGAAACCCTGCCTCTACAAAAAATACAGAAATTAGCTCAGCATAGTAGTGTGTGCCTGTAATCCCAGCTATTCCGGAGGCTGAGGAGGGAGGATTGCTTGAGCTCAGGAGGTTGAGGCTGCCATGAGCTGTGGTAAAGATTGTGCCACGTGTGCACCCGAGCCTGGGCAACAGAGTGAGACTCTGTCTCATAAAGAAGAAAAGCAAAGAAAAAAGATTGACTTGTAAAACCAAGAATACTTCAAACCCTTCAACAGGGAATTGATAAGTATGTTAACCAACAAAGGAATACAGCTATTAGACAAATGAGAAAGGTCTCTGTGTTAACAGGGAAAGATGATGATGATGAGTCCAAGCAGGATATGGAACAGCCTGTCAAGTATAATCCATTAACATACACGTGTACACACACACATACACACACACACGCGCGCGCACACACACACAGATTTCTATAAGCAAAGACTATGGAAGGATATTGCCAAACTCTGGACAGTGCTGGTCTGGGGGATGTTGGGCCACTGGGAATGCTCACACCCTGCTTACTGTCTTTGTTTCCATTTCACATTGTGCAGGCATCGTTTTTATAACCAAGGGCGAAAAACACAATCTTGCCACTTGGCAGGCGCATGAGGCCCAGGTATCCCTGTACTGGGGAGGTCAGGGTTTACCTGGGACTTGGGAGGAAAAAAAAAAAAATCCCCTTTTGTCCCCTGCACTGGTTCCCTGCCGTCTGAAAGTTGCAGTTTTCAGCTTCGGCCACCAGAGGGCAGCAGGGAACCAGCTGATTGCTGCAACAGGCTGCAACGCTGGAGCATTCTGAGCTGGCAAGTTTGTTGGGGTGGGGCAGGGAGACCCAGTTTGAAGCAGCCTCCATCATTGTGCGGGGCTGTGGTCAGGTTCCCAGGGAGAGGATGACCAACTACATGCTGGGCAAGGGTCCTTTGCCTCAGCACAATGGGGAAACTGAGGCAGAAGGCCAGTTGGAACTGGACTAATAGGCTTGGCTGCCTGGGGAGAGGAGGTGAATGTCCCACAGGCCAGAGAGAGTCAAGAGACCCAAGTCCCTCCCTGGGGCTTCTCTTTGTCACGCTGTCAGGGTGAAGGTTCCAGAAAGCATGGCTCAATGGCTGACAAGTGGAGGCAGAGACAGAGGGGATCATGGGGCCCATTTAGAGACAGCACAGGCTGAAGTGGCCATACCCCTCCATGACCAGAGCAGTAGTTAACAATTCCTGAGCACACCCCATGTGCCAAGGGCTTAGCCATTGTATCTCAACTAATCTCAACGGTGACCTCGGGTAGGTAGAAGGGTATTAGTATCTCCATTTTACAAGGGAGGAAACTGAGACTCAGAGAGGCAAGGTGGCTTGCTTAAGATGGCGGCTGATAAGTAGTGATGTTGTCACTTAGGGTACAGCCCCTCTGGCCCCAGAGTTCTTGCCCAGGATAAGAGTGCAGAGGGAGATGGAGCTCCAGGCAGGCGCCATGGTCCTGGACTTAAAAGGCAGGACTTGGACCCCGGGTTGCCCCACCATCTGCAGGAGCTGAGCGTGGAGGGTTGTGGGGCCCCCACTAGTGACCAGGGAGAGGATGAGGGTTGTTGAGAAGATGGTAGAGGGGAATCTCAGCTCCCAGCTTTGAGTGCTTCTGGGATGGGACATGGGGAGGGTAACCGGCCTCAGTACAGGTCTCCAGGAGGCTGTGGGGCCAGGCATGGAAGGGAAGGAGAAGCAAATGTCCAGGGAGAGAGAGCACAGGGCCTGGCCTGGCTCGATCACGCTGGACACAGTGGGAACAGGAGCAGAGCTGCCCCCACCCGCAGGAGCTCCTGAGAACTTAGTAAGGAAGGAGGTGGAGGGAGGGCTGGGGCTCCCCTGGGTTCTGGCTTCCACATAGGCCTTCAACAACCATGGGGCCGGCCTTAGATGGCTCATGACTCTGAGCTACTACGGGGAGGTTGGCAGGCCAGGCTGGGCAGTGGGGAGAGGCCCAGGACAGAGAGAGGGGGCTAAGGGAAGGCCGGTGGCTGCCTGGCTGTCTGGGAGGGCAGTATAACAACAGGAAACAGCAGGAGGCAGGGGTTAGGCCTGGGCCTGAAATGCCCCTGGGGTTAGGGAGTGGAGGGGGAGAGGTTCTGGGAGGGGGCAGTGGGGGACTTTGCTACTTATTACCTCTATGATCTTGGACAAGTCACTTGACCTCTCTGAACCTCGGCTTCCCCATTTGTAAAATGGGAATCCTTATAGTACCCACCTCCCAGGGCTGTTGCAAGGACCAAAACTGATGTGTGTGAATCACTAGCACCATGACTGCCACATCAGCTCCTGGCTGGATGTTGGCAGTGACTCTTACGCGCTCATTTACTCCACATTCAACCTGACTGTGTGCCAGGCCACAGTGAGCACTGGAGGTCGGCAGTGAAGCAAGCCCAAGTAGCCCCTCCAGAGGAGGTAGTCAGGACTGTGGAGCATGCTGCGTGGGGTGAGGATGTGGAGGGACCCAGCTCCCACTCTGCCTTGGGGCATCTCTTTGGCCTGGCTCACCTTTGAGCTCATCTCCTGGCCAGGGGCAAAAACAGACACAAAGCAGAGAGAGCAGTACAGCAGATCCCAGGTCCTCCTCCGGACCCTATTCCAGATTGTTTAAGAGCAAAGCCCAGACACTGCCTCATTTCACCATAAATTCTCCAAAATTTAAGAGACAGAACATTTTTTACATGATCCCAATGCCATTATGACACCAAACAAAATGCGGATTCTCTCAACTGCATCAACTGTGAGAATGGACTTTTGCTCACTGTGTGCAAGTCCTGGGTGTGACATTGCCTGCCTACCTGGGGTCCTCAGCCCATGGGAAGGCCTCAGGGCCTGTGGGGAAGGAGATGAGCAGATTCACATGACATTCGTTACCCTGCTGGGCAGGAGGATCCCCATCCTACTGCAGTGCCCTTCCAGCTGGAGAGGGGTCCCAGGCCTGCTGCTCCCACGGGACTCCTGATGGTCTGTGGCTGTGTGTGTTTGTGGGCTGTGCATGTGTGAATATGTGCAGGCTTCGGTGTGCAAATGGGTGTGTATGTGAGGGTGTCAACAGAGTGTGAGATATGTGTGAGTGCATGTGTGAGATGCATGTGAGTGCACATGTGAGATGTGTGAGTGTGCATGTGAGGTGTGAGTGTGAGATGTGTGCGCGTGAGATGTGTGAGTGCACGTGTGAGATGTGAGCACATGTGTGAGACGTGTTTGAGGGATGTGAGTGCACGTGTGAGATGTGTGTGTGGGTGTGAGATGTGTGAGTGCATGTGTGAGATGTGAGTGCCTGTGTGAGGTGTTTGTGTGCGTGTAAGATGTGTGAGTGTATGTGTGAGATGTAAGTGCTTGTGTGAGATTTGTGAGTGCATGTGTGAGATGTGTGTGCACATGTGAGATGTGTGTGCATGGGTGTGAGATGTGTGAGTTGTGTGCTTGTGAGCGTTGTAGGTGTGAGTGTGTGTGAGTGACATGTGAGTGTTTTGATGTGTGTGGTTGTAGGGTGAGATGTGTGAGTGTGTGAGATGTGTGTGGGTGCACGTGTAATTGAGAGGTGTGTGAGGGTGCATGTGTGAGATGTGTGCATGCATTTGTGAGATGTGAGGGTGCGTGTGTGATGTGTGGGTGCACGTGTGAGATGTGTGAGGGTGCGCATGTGAGATATGTATGTGGGTGTGTGTGGTGTGTGTGCACGTGAGATGTGCGAGGGTGTGCATGTGAGATGTGTGTGAGTGCACATGTGAGATGTGTTTGCATGTGTGAGGTGTGTGTGTGTGCATGTGATGTGTGAGTGCATGTGTGAGATGTGAGTGCGTGTGTGAGATGTGTGTGCATGAGATGTGTGTGTGCATGTGAGTGTGTGAGTGCACGTGTGAGGTGTGTGGGTGTGCATGTGAGATGTGTGAGTGTGTGTGAGATATGTGGGTGTGCATGTGAGATGTGTGAGTGCACATGAGATGTGTGTGGGTTTGTGTGAGTGCACATGTGACATGTGAGTGCACATGGGAGATGAGTGTGAGTGCACATGTGAGGTGTGGGTGCACGTGTGAGATGCGAGGATGCATGTGTGAGATGTGTGGGTGCGCATGTGAGATGTGTGAGGGAGCACGTGTGAGATGTGTGCGTGCATGTGTGAGATGTGTGAGTGTGTGTGAGATGTGTGTGGGTGCGTGTGTGAGATGTGTGTGGGTGTGTGTGAGATGTGTGTGAGCATGTGAGATATGAGTGCATGTGTGAGATGTGTGAGGGTACTCGTGTGAAGTGTGTGTGTGAGATGTGTGAGTGCACGTGTGAGATGTGTGAGGGTGGGTGTGTGAGATGTGTGTGGGTGTGCACATGTGAGATGTGTGAGTGCACATGTGTGATGTGTGAGGGTGCATGAGATGTGTGTGGGTGCATGTGTGATATGTGTATGAGATGTGAGTGAGCGTGAGATGTAGAGGTGCACATGTGAGATGTGTGTGAATGCACATGTGGATGTGAGTGTGCACCTGAAATGTGTGTGGGTGCGTGTGAGATGTGTGTGTGCGTGTGAGATGTGTGAGGGTGCCCGTGTGAGATGTGTGAGTGTGCGCATGAGATGTGTGAGGGTGCGCGTGTGAGATGTGTGAGGGTGCGCGTGTGAGGTGTGTGAGGATGCGTGTGTGTGTGGGCAGGGGGCAGCAAGTGGCCCTGACATCTCGGTTGGGATCCAGCCTCAGAACAAACAGCAGGGGAAGTGTCGAGAGTGGCCTTTGTACCCAAGCGCAGCCCGTTCTTGGCTCCCTCCAGTGCGCTGGGGGAATAGCAAGGACACCTGAATTTGGAGAGATGGCAAGCCCACCTCGGCCCTCATTCTCTTCATCTGGGGTATTCCCTGCCCTTTCTCCCCACTTCCAAACACCTGGGCAGGAGCCGGGCACAGGCTGCACAGGAGGCAGCCCCTGGAAGGGTGGCATTTGGATGCCTAGCCCTGGGTTTACCAGGCTGTAGGGAGGAGGACCAGGGTCTCTGAGGAGGGCAGGTGGGGGCTTGACTCCCCAGCACATTGTGGGTCCCAGGCCTAGCTCAGAGCTCCGGGCCAGGTCCCAGGACACACTGACAGACAGCTGTTTGCTGAAGGAAGGACTGGACAGGCTGGTGGGAATCTGCTCGGCGGCCCTGGTCAGGATCGGAAACAGCGCAGACAGTGGAGGTTGGAGGGTGCGGCGGAGGTCCCTGCTTGTCAATCTGGGGCAGCAGGGCTTCCCCAGGCCTCCGTTTATCCACCCGACATACTGACATGTTGTTCTCTGCCCTGGCTTCTGCCAGGACTGTTAGGAGGATGCATGAGGCCAGAAAACCGGGAGGAACTCCAGCCTATGGCCGGGGTCCAGCGCAGAAGCCGGCTGGTGGCCTGAGCCTGGGAGCTTCAGCACCACAGTGGGGGCTGGTGGGAGGGAGGTGGCCACCCCAGGGCTGTGTGCAGGAGCTGCCCAGATGTCTCCTGCCACTCAGTGTGTCCTGATTGCCCCCAGCTTACAGATAAGGACATGAGGCTCTGTGTCACACATTCCAAGAAGTAGAGCCTTGTCAGGGTCCTGCCAGGGGGGCCCTGGGATCCCAATGGGCTCTGGTGCTCAGGCGGTTGAGCTCCCACTGTCTCTCCCCAGGCCAGGTCTCCCCTCTCTGTGTCTGGAGCAGATGCCAAGGGGGCTCCTCACAACCTGGCAACCATCACCACTTGGCACCGACCTGCCCCACCTCCCTTCCTCCTGCCTAGTCTCTTGCCCTTTGAGACCACCCAGCCCCGGACCCTCACTCGTGGTCTGACCTTTGCAACTCCGTCTCTGTCCCAGCTCTGCCCTGATGCACTGCACTGGGAGGTGAGAACTCCAAGTTCAATCAAATCCTGGCTCTGCCACCTGCCTGCTGGGTGAGTGTGCTAGGTGAGACCTTTCCCGGTGGGGCCTCAGCTTTAGCCTGGAGCAGGGCCACCCTCTCTGGATCCCTTGCCGGCCCTTTCTTTGGTGGACTCTGCTCTCTCCTGGGTCCTCAGCAGCCAGCTGCCTCTGGATACAGGCACTGAGTCCAACCGGAAATCCTTCCTGTCCAGGGAGTTACTGGTTTCCACGGCTCCAGGAGATGTCGAAATGCAGGCTGTGTTTGCCTTGGGTCTGTGTTCTTTCCACAGAAAACAAAACAAAACAAACACACAGGCGCATGCACACTGCCACACACTCAAAGACAAGGGCATGTAATCAAACAACAGCCCTGAAGCCCCAGCCTCAACATGCATGGGTGCCCAGTCAATGCTTACTGGGTGCACAAAAGCACCTGGGGCCCTGGGTTCGAGGCCTGGCTCCCTGCGGAATCCCTGGTGTGATCACTGGTTGGATGCTTCTGAGCCACAGACAGTGGGAACAGGAGACCCACACTCCCCGGGCCCCTCCTGGGTGCAAGCAGTGTGCTTTGTCTTGTGTTCAGTGGGTTGTCTTATCCACACAACACTCCTGGGAGAGCTGGGGCTTGGAGTGGGGGAAAGCCACCTACTGCCACACAGCTGGGGTGGCAGGGCTGGCCTGGCAGCAGTGCTGAAGGGGATAGGAGGGCCCTGAGACAGACACTGGTTCTGTGTCCTCAGATCTGCCCAGGAAGAACAACAGCCCCACCCAGGCTGCTGGAGGACTTGGGCTAGCAGAGGGCACGGTGTGGAGGAGGGGGTCCTTCATTCTCCTCTCACCCTGGCGGAGGTGGGTCCCCTCTCCACTCCCCTGCTGGGCCCGACTGGCAGCCACCTGCTTTCAGGCCAGCGACTCTGGCCATTCCACACACTGAGGGTAGGCACCGCGCAGGGAATTCTCTAGATGCCAGTCAGCAGGAAGGGGCTTTGTTCTGGGATTTGCTCTGTACCCCAGATAAGACAGGAGGTCTGGCCTTGGTGGTCTCTGTTCCTGCCTGTCCTTCCCCCTTCACATCCATGGTCCCTGACCCCAAGGACTGGCATTTTGTTTTCTCTGCTCCATCTCAGAGGCCGCAGTCAGGGGGCGTGGGCTGACCCATAGGGATGTGCTTTGACTTTTACACTATTCAAAAATCCAGTTAACTCGTTAACTCATTGCCAAAATTTAAAACATGGACAATTTCACATAACAACTGGGATTTCCAGTTTTTCTCCTGCTGCCCCTCCCTCTCTCCCCAAGCAACATCATTCATAGATAGCAATAGTTGGCTGGAGCTGAAGACCGGGCACCCCTTGACAGGACCCTCTGCCCCCTGCCTCCTCCCCATCACCGTGGGTCCCACAGGAACACTAGGGACCATCTGAAGCCCAGTGCTGCTCAACTTTGATTGCACAATGGACTGAGCTGGGGGGCTTTACAAACTCAAAGACACCCTGGACCACTTCCTTGGCCTCCCTGCGGTGGGACCAAGACATGATGTTCTTAAAGCCCCGCAGGTGACTCAGGTGAGCAGCAAGGTTGAGAACAGCAAGAGCCGATGCTGGGCTTTGCAGGCAGGTGGCTGCTGACAGTCTTGCTTCGTTGTGGTTCCCCATGGCCCTCAGCAGGAGCCCCACCTCATGACAGCCCAGGCTTTGGTCAGAAGAGGGGCCCCTGCGCCGTCTCCCCTGGACTGATCTGTTTGCTCACTGTGTGATGCTCTGTGTCTGGGCCCAAATCCTGATCTTGGCCGAGTGTGCCAAGTGGGAGCGGCCCAGGGCTGCCGTCTCCGAGGCAGATTCACTCCTATATATGGTCACCCGGGAGTCCCCCCGCTGAGTAAACGTGTGACCTCATCTGCTGACAATCTCACCCAGTCTGGGGCCAACTTGGGGAGGGCCGTCGCCCTGGAGAGTGTCCAGTTGGGGGCAGAGAGGCTGGGAGGAGGCAAATCAATGGCATGGAGGCAGGGCAATGACAAGAAGACCCAGACCCAGGGGAGCTGAGGCCAGTCCCAAGTCTCTCTGATGCCTGCCCCATCTCCTGCCTCTGAAAGAGTCCAGCCTCCCCACACGCTTGCGTGAACAAGGAAACCTATGAGCTTCTTTTGCTTTTAAAAGTCCTTTTAATACAGCATGAAGAGGCTATATTTCTATAGGCGAGCCGTATACAGATTCTCCAGGAATAAGGCACACAACGGAATGCCATCCCAAGGGCTGCACTTCGGAGACGTCGGAGCCTTCTCCACGCACCTTCCGAGCTGGGCCCACGGGTTCTGTTTTGTCTTTTTAGCTGGACTCACACGTATGGACAGACACAGACACAGACGGGGTCACCGCATGGGGGTGGAGGAGGTCGGACGGCAAGGTTGGCAACAGAGAAGGATAAGCCTGTTGCCACAGCCCCCAGGGGACCGCTTGGCCATCTCGGTGAAGGCTGGAACACCCCCATTTCAGGGTTAGTCGTTGGACTGAGCTACAATGTAGCGAGGTTGGATTAGATATTCGTTTAGAGTAGATTCAAGTCTATTAGATGCTGGAAGGCTGGTGTAAGGGCTCTGGTTGACATTTCCAAGTTCAGGGAGCATGGCCTGGAGGAGGCGTGGCTCAGATGGCAAAGCTCCCGAGCGGCGAGGCCAGGCTTTGCCCCACTTCTTCTTCCCTCCTGGGGCCCTGCTGATCGAGAGCCCTCCCACCAAGCCAAGACGCTGGTGGACCACAGAGGGGCTGGTCAGTCAAATAAGCTGCTTCTTCCCCTCGCCCACTCCCTGCCCCTCTACAAAATTAATAAAACCATAATAACAAGATAATAAGAAGAAGGTGCAAGAGAATGGATTACAATGCTGTTTGTTATCCTCAGTGGAAGAGGCACAAAGGGGTCACCATTCCCTTTTTCACTATGTATCAAATTATAGCTTCCCTTAAAAAAGGCAATACTTTCCGAAATACACATATGTATAAATACAGGACAAGAACATATTAATAAGTCTAAACACTTGAATAATATGCTGGCTACTTAATACTGATATTTTCATCCAGGGAAAAACAACACAGAAAAACAACAATATGGCTTAAAGAATTGCAAAGATTTTTTTTCCTCATCAGAATTATGTACCAACTTCATATAATATTCTATGTAGACAATATTTCCTTCTGAATGTAGTTCAGTTGCATATTTTTACAGACCAAAGCATAGTAAAAAACAAACAAAAACCAACCAAAAACCCAATAGTGGGAACAGAAAAGTTCTCACCATAAATATTTTCTTGCAGCTCAACCAGAAGGTTGGCAAAATACTTCCAGAAATCTTTGTTTGATATTCTCTTGCCCTCCTGAAAGTTCTGAAGTTTTGAAAATGCCTCTCTTTTTGTTGTTTGTTTTAATCTCAAAAATCAAACAATTACATTTTTCTTTTCTTTTTCTTTTTTTTTTTTTTTTTAAAAAAGGCCCTCAAATATATACAGACAAAAAATTACTGTGAAGATTTTTTCGGGAAAAGCTACCAAATTCAGTGTTGTGAGAAAAACTGGTAACCATGCAGAAATTTTAACATCTATGAATTTTTTTTTCCAAAATACACACATATTTTTTTTAAAAAAAGGAATTCTGTGTCAAGTATAACTCAAAATAAATACAAATTCACAAGTAGAACTATTGAATACTTCATATGGGGTAAACACCATTATCTCCCAACTAGATCGCTAGATCTAACAACTGCAAGCGATTGTCCCTTTTGAACGTACTAAAACCACACACTTTCCTGTCCCCTGGGCTCCTGGCCCTCTGAGCACTTAATTCTCATGGCACCTGCCCTGCATGGCAGGGGCTTTGCTGACCACAGAGAGTTCCCCAGTTCAGCCAGAGCCGAGTCAAGGGGAGTATGGAGGGTGGGCCTCAAAGCGGGAACCCCAGCCCCCAAGGTGGCTGGCTCTGCACAGATGGCAGGGCAGTGGCTACCTGCTGAACAGCTCACTGGCAAGGTCACTTTGGGGTGATATCCCAACTCCCCTTAGCCCGTGCAGGGAAGCCCTGGCCTCCAGTGGTCTGGGGCCTGGGTTAGTTTTAGGGTGTGGGCCCCCCCACCTTTGCAGCACAGCTGGCAGGCCCCAGGCATCCTTGGGCCAAGGTCCCCAATGGCCGGGTCCCTGGAAGGGTTGGCACTGGCATGCCACCCACCACTGTGAACATTCTTTTTAGCAGTGCGGTAGGATGACTGTCAGTGGCAGCTTCTCCTTGGGACAGAAGCCTGGGCCGGGGCCAACCCCAGCTCACCTCAACACCTTGGAGAAGACGGGGAACAACGTGCTCGGGGAGTCCTCAGTGGCAGTCCCCAGTGGTGGCAAGGGTGTCCACAGCCTGCTGCCTGGCCTGGAGCAAATACAACTTTTTTAAGTGCTCAGAGGGTATGGCCCCTCAAATCCACCCTACAGCTCCCTGGCTGCAAATACACTCACTCCATCTTTTCAACTCGCTCCCTGGACCCCTGGTTAACACTTCACTGTAACTCCTCAGTTGTACAAAGCATTTTCATTTGAATACAAAAGGCAACTGGACACCAGATGGGCGTCCTTGAGCCATGGTAAACACTGAATTTCAGGCCCATTTCGTGGTCTGATTTTTTTTTTTTCCCACAGAGGCATAATGTAGGGGCAAAATCAAGGGACCCAGTTCTGACAGCCGGGAGAAAGGAAGGGTCATGACCATGGAAACGGGGCTTCTCATCTGGGAGAGAGAGGAGCGCACGATCCCGCCGCCAGCCAGGACAGTGGGCTTCCTGGCCAGGGACGTGCCACGAGGCCTCTCTGCTCCCTTGGGAGGTAGGAAATTATTGTCCCCATTTTAGAAAAGAGGGGTTCTGTGGCTTGTCTCAGGGTTCTCCATGTGAGGGGCTAGCAGACCGAGGTGAGAAGGAGGGGGCTTCTCCATGTTTGCAGGGATGAAAAGCAGGGCTGGGGCTGCAGGAGCCAGCAGGGGAGGACTCAGCATCCCTCAGCTTGACTCCCTAAGACACCAAGTGAAGGGTCACGGTGCGGGGTACCTGGCGCCTGGGAGGTTTCTCCCACCATTCAGGGTGAAACTCCCCAAGTAAAGCTCCCGGACGCAGCACCGGCCAGCCTGAATCCCAGAACAACAGAGCTGAAATGGCCCTCTGCTCTCTAGTGTTATGCTGTCATTTAACTAAAGGGGAAACTGAGGCCCGGAGATGCGGAGTCCTTGCCCAAGGTGACACAATGCGTCGGCAGCAGGGCAAAGACTTGAGCCGAGTTCTCCCGAATGCCAGGCTTGTGTCTTTTCTGCTAGAACAGACACGCTGGGCTTCCACACTGGGCCCAACTATCTTGATGTGAACCCCCAGCGTGGGTGGGAGGCGGAGGGGAAGGAAAGGGAGTGGGGCTGACAAAACCTAAGGCAGTCTGGTGGGGGTCGTGGGAGGGGCTGCCCCACGTTCCCCAGGACACATCTGTCCAGCGTTCCATGCCTCCCCTGCGCCTAACCCCTCCTATCTGGGTCCATAGGGTGGGGAGGGGGCACATCCGGGTGCAATGCCAGTGATGTCAGAGGGGGTCAGGATTTGGGGCTTAAGGTGGGCAAGGGACAGAGAGGTCCACTCTGCAGCAGCTGCTAGAACACACGTCCCCTTGCCACGATTGCTGACTCAGGAAAGAAACAGGGATTTCTGAGAGTGGCTTTCCATACATGGCAAACCGGAAGGTTCTGGGTGGGGGCAGGCGGCCTGGCTGGTCTGGGGGAGGTCTGGGATTCACAGTAAATTTAGTGCACCTGTGGCCAATACAAGACTGCTCACCCCAAAGAGGCTCTCCGAGGAGAGCCTGTGGGGACACCCAGGGCTCCTGGATATGGGCTTTTGCTTGCCTTTGTCCCCTCCACTGAGACCCCAGGCCCACCTGCAAAGAGCCCCAGACTCCCTGCTTTCCCTGGCCTGTGGGGGGCAGCAATGTCAGTAACACTGTCAACACACACAAGGCAAGGACGCTAAGAGCCCCCGGCCCAGCCCCGCAGGCCTGCGAGGGCACCCCACGCACAGGGCGACAAGCAGCCCCTCGGAGTAGCACAGGGAAGCAGCGTCTCCTCGGGCTGGTAGGGGGCGGCTCTGGGTGCGGGCGGGCAGCCGATCACTGCACGCGACGGCAATAGTAACCCAGGACCTTGCACTTCTCGCAGAGGTGCTGCGGGTGCTCCTTGCTCTGGTCGGACACGTCCAGGCCATCGGGCTTCTCCAGGGGTCTCTGCAGAGAGATGGAGGAAGGGGCCCAGGGGAGTGAGGGGAGAGAAAGACAGAAACACAGAGACAGACAGGGAGAGACACAGAGACAGGCAGGTGAGACAGGTACACAGGGAGGGGACCAGACAGAGAGGGAGGCACACCTCTACAGAGACAGAGACTGACAGACACAGAGAGGGAGAGACACACACCCGATGAGGGGTGGGGAGAGGGCGCCTGTGGTCACAGGTTGTTTCAGCCACGGTGCTGGGGCCCTCCTGCTGAGCCCACATGCAGGCGTCTGAGTCCTGGGACACACAGGTGGGGCCCTGGGCTGGGCCAGGGCTGTGGAGGGGCCTTGTACCCGGCACCCTGGCCATGTGCACTGCTCTCCTCTGCCCTGAGTGCTGCCTGAGGAGCCAGCACCTGAAGCTCATGTGAGTGCAGGTTAGAGGCAGGACACGGGTGCAGCCTGTCAGATGAGGAAACCCAGACCCACAGCAATGGAGGCCTGGACCCACATCTCCCGACCCCGGCATCTGGCGCCTCTTCCCTGGCCACTCTCCACTCGCACCTCTGCTTGTGTGGCCTCAGAACTCAAGGGAAGCCTAACCCGGACACAGTCGCAGTGCTTCGGGCTTGCGGTGAGCGAGCTCCATGAGTGTTGATTGACCCGCACATCTCAGGGCCAGCCCAGTGCCCTATTTGTTGAGACTGCATGAATGAAACCTCGGTTTTCTAACAAGGAACCTGAGGCCCAGAGAAGAGAGGTGACTTGCCGGGCCTATCCTGCCACCCACTCACTGGGTGATCGCAGGGAGCCTCCATTTCCATATCTGTGAAGTGGGCCATGCACAGTGCCTGGTTTGCAGGGGACTGGGAGGATCCAGAGAGATGCCTGGGAGTGTGTGAACTGGACAGCGGAAGGCACAGATGAGCACATTTCTATTAGAGAGGGAGATTCCCTGCTCGCTCTTTTCCTCCCCTCCTGACTCTCCAAAGCTGGCGAAGACTTGTTTCCCTGGAGAATTTATGGAGGTCATGAGGAACAGCTCCCGAGTGGATGCTTTCTTGGCCAGCTCACGGGAATGCTGCCTTCTCTCCAGCTGGAGCCCCTGCCTGCAGAAGGGTCCCCTGCATGGACATGGGGGGCTCACAGGAAGCTGGTCAGGGCCAGCTGGGGGCCACATGCCCAGGAGAGGGGGCAGGAGAACCTGGACTGCAGACCATGGCCCGGGATGACAGGGGAGGGCACCAGAGGGTGTGCTCTGTCCCCCTGGCCAGGCTGTGAATGGCTCAAAAGTAGTATACTGGCTTCTCCACCCCATCCACAGTCTTGGCACCAAGAGGACACTCAGAGCGGTCTGGGAATGGAAGAGTCAGAAGGTTCTAGAAGGCAGGTGGGGAGACTGTGGTGGGAGGGTTCTGATCCAGGGACCACCCTTCTGCCCCTGGCCCAGGGGTCATAAAACCCATCCCTGTGCTCCCAGGCTTAAAGTCACAAAGCCAAGGCCTGGAGGGAAAGACAGGCACGTCAACCACATCACAAGAGGCTTTCAGGTGACTGGCTTCCCTGTCCAGCTTTCGTCCTGGCCAGGGAAAGAAGAGTTTGATTTCTTGTCAGACCTGGGCTCGAATGCCGGATCTGCTACCTAAGAGCTGTGTGACCTTGGGCAGGCCACCTGCCCCCTCTGGTCTCCATGCTCCCATCTGTGAACAGGGATTCTGATAACAGCTTTCCCATGGGCTTGTTCTTACCGGACAACTCAATGGAGATAATGAATACAAAGAGCCCGGCATGCAGAAGCTGTCTGTGGTTTGTCTTATCAGTGGGAGGGGGACACCAGCTGGTGGAGGGCTATCAAAATTAAGCCAAGATCCCAAGGTGAAAGGACCTAGGAAGGGCACATTCCCTGCTCTCCTGGACGTCCCAGGGAGACCTCCAACAGCTCCTCCATTTGGGGCTTGGGTGCCCTCAGGGCTGGAGAGCTGCCTGCTGGCAGAGCCCATCGCTCAGTTTACTGCCCTGCATTGTAAGAAGGCTTCCCACCTTGAGTTAGAATCTGGGTCCCTGTCACCTCATCCTGGAGATCCCAGCCACACAGACTCTGCTTGGCTCCCAAAGGATGCTCCGATCAGTATAGTCGTGAAATGTCCCCTCCAGCACACCAAAACAAAGCTGGTTTGCAGCCCCCACCCCCTTGTCTGGCCAGGGCCTCTTCCTGGACCCAGTCTTCCAGGGCAGGCCAGAAAGGCCAGACTCAGCAGGCCCCACACAACCCTCACTCCCCATGGCTTACATGTTATGTGGTAAAGTACTGCCACTTAAGTCAGGCCACCTAATGTCACCACCTCCCTGTGAGTGGCACAGGGAGGAAACAGGTCACAGATGTATGGGGAAGGGAGTTTCCACAGATGAGGCAACTGAGGCTCCAAGACACTAGGGACATCCCTGGGGCCCGCAGTGAGGAGGTAGTAGGTGTGTGGCCTTCCAGCCACACATGCTGTTTCCAAGCCCTGCACTGCAGGGACATACTGCCTACTGCCTGCAGCTGGCCCCACTGGCTACACTGTATTGGGGCTCAGGGCCAGCTTATGACCAGTGCCCACCCCAGACTGCAGCACTCCCTCCCAGCTCGTCTGAGTCCCTGGCTTTCTGTCCCCAGGGCAGCACCCTCCTGTGTTTGGTGGAGGGGAGCCTGTCTTCACAGGCACAGCGCTCTTCTGCCCTGGGAATTCACTGGCACCTGCCAGCTGCACCCACCCTGACTGGCATCTGCCTTCTGAGTCTTCATCTCTGGGGCTGACAGAGGTTTGGCAGGCCCAGGACTGAGGGCAGAACCTCCATGGAGACTGAAGGGGTCATTGCCAGCTTGTTTTTAAGACTGTTCTGCAGAACTCTGTGTCTGCTGTCTTCTGCAACGTCTCCATATGACATGGTATCACCAAAGTCAGATAGACAGAGCTTTGCATGCCAGCTCTGCCACCTATCAGCTAAGGGCTGTTGGGAAGGATCTTTCTCCTCTACAACCTCAACTTGCCCTTTTGGGATCTGGGTGGGAGGTTAATAACATTCACTGCCTTTTTCCTAGTTTGCGTGTGCGTGTGTGCGTGTGTGTGTGTGTGTGTGTGTGTGTGTCTGTGTCTGTGTGATAGAGAAGTAAATAAGATGACTGTCTTATTTTTATTTTTTATTTAATTTTATTTTTTCAGACAGAGTCTCATTCTGTTGCCTAGGCTGGAGTGCAGTGATGCTATCTCAGCTCACAGCAACCTCTGTCTCCTGGGTTCAAGTGATTCTCCTGCCTCAGCCTCCCAAGTAGCTGGGATTACAGGTGCACACACCACCACCTAGCTAATTTTTGTATTTTTAGTAGAGATGGGGTTTCGCTGTGTTGGCCAGGCTGGTCTTGAACTCCTGACCTCAAGTGATCCACCCACTTTGGCCTCCCAAAGTGTTGAGATTACAGGCGTGAGCCACTGCGCCTGGCTGACTGTCTTTTTTAGAGACAGGGCCACTGTCACATAGGCTGGAGTGCAGTGAATCCTCCCACCTTAGCCTTCCAAGTAGCTGGGACCACAGGCATGCACCACAATACCTGGCTAATTGTTTGAAATAGTTTTTTTTTATACAGACGAGGTCTCACTGTATTGACCAGGCTTGTCTTGAACTCCTGGGCTCAAGCAATCCTCCCACCTTGGCCTCCCAAAGTGCTGGGACTACAGGTATGAGCCACTGTGCCCAGCTGAGATGATTGTCTTAAAATATTTTATAACCATAAAAAGCTCCGGAAGACTTAGTGATCGCTGTGTGACCTTTAGCAAATCACTTAACTTCTCTGGGACTCAATTTTCTTCTCCATAAAATGGGGGCTAAGTCTGTAGGCTAACTCTACGTGATAGGGTTGCTGTGAAGAGTAAATTAGTCTATGCAAAGGGATTAGAACAGTGCCTGGCACATAGAGAGCACTCAAAATGTTGACCAGTATTGGTATCATGTGTTATATAAGGTTAGGGGCAGCATGGGGGCAGCGGAAACAGCGAAGTCCCGGGTGAAATGATCTCGAAACATCCTTGCCAGCACCCTCCTGGGCTCATCTGAGCTGCGCCCCTTCCTTGGCCATGACCCCATGGTGGGGGTTCCCTCTGTGGGCCCGGGCCCTGGCTCGACTGCTCAGCCCCGTTTGGCCTGCCACTGGGCGAGGAGCCTGGAGAAGCTGTCGAGACACTCCCCTCTGCCGACGGAAAACACTCTGCAGCTGGGGCTGACCGTGGTGGAGGGCCTCCCCTACTCCCTGCAGCAAGGCAAGGTCTTCTTGAGGGGACTGGAGCCGGTAGGGGGAGCTGCAGCTGGAGGCCGACAGGAAGCAGATGTGGCGGCCAGGAGAGTGGGGAAGTGGGGGGTTCTCCAGAGACGGAGGCCACACAGGTCAGGGCTCTGTGGGGCAGGAGAAATAAACCAGCCCCCTCCACCGCGAGGCGCCATGGGGAGCACCGCCGCTGGGCTCTTCAAAGGCTCCCGACAGCTGGGGGATAGAGAGGCACCACCCTCACACCCCCTCCCAGTTTGGGAGCTCTGGAGAGGAGATAGAGCCCTGGGCAGTGGGAGACCTGAGTTCTAGGGCCCCTTGACACCAGCTGACTGGTCACTGGTCACTTGACTACTCAAGTCCTGTCTCCTTTTGGGGCCTCAGTGTCGCCAGTGCACACAGTAGGTGCTCAACAGTGGCCTAACGACTGGAAGAGCGGAAGGGCCCAGCCACACACTCTTGAGGGATCCTTTAGTTTGGGTCCTGGGAGAGCTGATCCTGAATGTGGAGATGGGGGACAGGTGGTCAGGGAGCTGTGCTGGGACTGAGCTGGGCAGGATGGAGATGGCGAGGCAGGTGGGGCCGTTGCCAGCTTGGGGATGGTGACACAAGCCAGGAATGGGCCTGGCATTGTGGAAGGGGCATGGTGAGGAGCCCTGCCCAGCCAGATGCTGGGGCAATATCGGGGCAGGGGCTGAGGGCTGGAGCCACTGCAGAGACTGGATTCCTGTGGAGCTTGGATGCACAGGCTGCTTAAGTCACAGAGGGGGTCGTAAGGACCCAGCCCCCAGGACTGTCAGCACAGACCTCAGCAGCCCCCATACATCTGAGGCCCTGCAGAAACTGGGCTGTTCCTGACTCCTGCCCCCAGCAAGCCACCATTATCTGCCTTCCCTCCTCCCCTGCTTCCTCCCAGGCCACTTATCTGCCCTTCCGGGCTCCAAGCTATCCTCCAGGCCCCCGGTCTACTGACCTTCTACCCCATCAGAGCTCTGTCTCACATCTCTCCCTCAGGGGAGCCTTCCCCCAGTAGCTCCCGGAGCCCTCTCCCCTCCTGTCTCCTCTGTCTGCTTGTCCTTTGTGGTGACTCAGCACACATGGAAGGCCCACCCCACCCCTGGCTCCTCCATCCCCCACTACCTCATCGACAGTGACCTTTCCCTCCCACCACCCCTCAGCCACACCCTAGACTTGGGCTTCTTCAGAAACCACCCATCTCTGCCCCCTCGTTCTCTCCTTCCATTCCACTGGCTCCCAGACTCCACCCAGTCCACAGGCCCACCTGGCCTCCCTCTCCACCAGTCCCCTCTAGCTTCCCTTCCCTGCTGATGCCCCACGATGAAGCACGCTCATCATACTTTTACAAATAGGCCCACCCCCCAACCATCTGACCTCTGGAGTGGTCGCCCAGCCAACCTCTGCCCTGTGGACCCTCCGTACACCAGGCCTGGCCTGCACATGCCAAGCGAACTGTGCTGGAGCAAGTCACAGAACTAGGCTGACGCCTGCCACTGCATTAGGATCGTGCACCTCCCCGGGCCTGGGATGCGGCTGGGTGGTCCAGCCAGCTTTCTCTAGCAGGCTTCTTCCTTGCTCATCCTTCCTTAAGCCCGCCCCAGCCCGTTTGTCTCCCATTTACTGACAAAACAGAAGCCTTGGATGTGAGGTTCTTCTTTGCACCATCCAACCCATGAACCTTCCTAATTACCCCCTCTTCTCCCTCCCTCCTGTGCCGATGGGTGAAGCATCCCCCGTTTTGCCCCTGCATCATCAGCCTTTTGCTGTCTTCTAGATCATTCTCACCAGACTGCACTGGGCTCCAGGCTCTGCTATCTCCACAACACCCAGCCCAAGGGTTCCTTCCCGGTTGCGGCCACTGCTGTGATTCTCTCGACAATCAAACTCTCCTCAAGAGAGTGGACAGTGAGGCATTCCCTCTGCAGCCAGATCCACACCAGCCTCCCCTGACACTGCTCCATGGACACTGCCTTGACCTTCAGGCCAGCTACAAATCAGCACCTCCACTCTCACCCTCATGCCTGACTGGCCGGGCTTCTGTGCTTCTCAAACCTAGGTTGTAGTTCAAGTTCCCCAGGTAAAAGTAATGCTTTTGTTTTGCTTTGTAAAATTTGAGGACCATCGCCTTATTGCCAAATTTCCAAGGCACTCCTCTGTGGTCTCTATACCTGACATTTGAGCACCAGCTACCAGCCAAGCCTCCAACAGCACTCCCCCGACCCCACCCCCGGCTTCTAGGACTCCACGCTCCCTGGTTCTCCTTCTCCTTACTGGGTCTTCCTCCACTATCTGACCATCAAACACTGGCATTCAGCAACACTTGATCTAGGGAATCCCTTCTCTACTCTGTCGACATTCTTTCTGCAGGAACTCAAATCCATTCCCTACTACGTTTAGGTTGATGACACCCACTTATGTATGGGCCATCTTGACTTCTCACATGAGCTTCAGAAATACAGATCTAACTGCCTTCTTGACATCTCTAATTGGATTTTTGCGAACATCTCAAATGTAACCTGTATCAGAGGACCCCTGCTTTCATTTCCAACACCTGTGTCCTGCCCAGGCTGCCCAGTCCAGGAACGACCTCCTCTATCCATTCAGGTGCTCCAGCCTGCCTGGGGTGGGACTGTTCTCCTGGGCTCCTATTCTTCCCCCACATTCCACCACCAATCTGGTGATGCTTGGTGTCACATCCAGCTCCAGAGCCACCTCCAGAGCCCCCTCCCTCCCAGCTTGTATGAGGCTATGCTGTTGGCTTTCCCACTGGTTTCCACACTCAATCTCTGCACACAACCAGAGTAACTGACTTAAAATGAATCTGAAAGCCCTGCTGCTCTTGGGTCCCTCGTTCCCCCCGTCCTCCAGGTCCCCGAGTCAGCATCAGCCTCTCTGAGTGGCTTTCCCTGTGCGGCTGCCTGAGGTAAGACCTTCCTAGGAGGAGCTGGCCCTACCCCTCCCACATGCCCGGGCCTGGTGCACACAGCCACCCTGTTGACGCTGGCTGACTAGATGGATCAAGGAAGGAAATTCGAGTTTTCTGCTGCTTCCTGCTGTCCGCACATCTCTGTCTCACAACAGCACGCCCTGTTGACTAGTTTTACAATTCCCCGGGGTTCTCTGGTCTCAAGATCTTGGTGCAGTTGCCCCATCATCCTCCTTCCCTTCCCTTCCCTCCCATTTCAGATGAGACAAGGAAAGAAAGGGTCAACTTAGAGAGATCTCCCTCATAGGAGGGAGTAAACTGAGGCCCAGTAAGGGAAAAGTTGCCCTCCCACGGTCCTTCCGAGAAGGCCCCAGCCCGCCCGGCTCACCTGCTTGTGCGGGTACACGTTGATGTGGCACTTGATGCACTCCTGCCCCATGTTGGCCCAGGAGTTCCCGCTCATCCATTTTCTCTTGCACTTGGGACACTTGTACTCGCCGAAGCAGCGCTTTTTGCCCTGGTATGGAGTCAGGCCCTCGCCTTTGGGGCGTGCCTACAAGGCAGGAAGCAAACACAGGGGATTGGCATCCAAAGGCCAAGATGATGCCCACAGGGTTCCCCTGGCCTCCGCCTCAGTCTTCATGTCCTGTGTCCATGCGTGCAGCACCTTTTGTTCCCAGTCTAGATAATACCAGACTCGTCCCCAGAGCACAGACGGGAATCCCACAGCTGGGAGGCACATCGGGAACAGAAAACAGAGGAGATGGTGAAAAACAGAGCAGATGGCACACGTCTCTTCTAGATTTAAGGAGTAAAGTACTCAATGGTGGCTGGAAATTACTTCCTTAACTCACACGTCATCAAGGGCAGCTGGTCTCATGGGCCTGCACACAGGCACTCTTTGGCCTACCCAGCAGTGTGCTTTAAAGGGTCATTGAAGAGGCAATACAAGCATGGAAACTGGTGGCAGTGCCAATGAATCTTCCTCCTCCCCTGCACCCAGTCAGCTCTCCTACTAGGAGGCAATCTAAATTCCCTCACACCACTCCAAAGGCGGACTCTGCATTTACAAATGCATATGACATGCACATTTGTACATACATTCTTTTCCCTCATGAAAATGGAAACAGATTATCCATCTGGTTCTGCATCTTCCATTCTAAAAATTTATCTTATTTTATTTTTTCGAGACAGGGTCTCGATATATTGGCAGGCTGGACTCAAACTCCTGGGCTCAAGGGATCCTCCTGCCTCAGTCACCTGAGTAGCTGGGGCTACGTAGGTGCATACAGCTGTGCCTGGCTACCGTTTTTTTACTGAATAATATATCTGAGCGTTTTCCCTACATCACTACAAATAGAGATACTGCATTCTGTTTAACAGCTGCACACAGTATGAGTCCATGCAAGCTCCACAGTGCATTGACCAGTTACTATTTTAGAACACCTAGCTTATTTCTGTTCTTCCATTATTACAAACAATGCTATAATGAATAACTTCATATATGTATCATTTTGCACATGTGTAAGTGTATTTGTGAATATAGAAGTGAAATTGTTGGGTCAATGGGTATGAGCACCACTAATTTTTAAAGAGCAAATTGCCACTGCCCCTCCCCACATACTTCAGGTATCCCAACTTAATATTCCATATCAACATCAACAGAGTTTTCATTATCACCAATCTAAAAGGCAGAAAATCTTCTCAGAGGAGCTTTGACTTGTATGTCTTTTATTATGAGCAAGAGTGAATTTGCCATGCATTTAAGAATTACTTGTGTTTCCTTTGTGAACTATTTGTTCATACTTTTTGTGATTCTTTTTTCACGCAGGAGTAGCCTAATATTTTTCTTGTTGATTTGTAACTGCATTTTATATATGAAAGAAACTAGCTGTCTCCCACACAGTGTTATTTTAACAGCTTTGCTGATATAATTCATGTATCTTACAGTTTACCCATTTAAAGTGGACAAATGAATTGGTTTTAAGTGTATTCACAGAGTATACAGTCATCACCACAATCTAATTCTAGAATATTTTTATTGCCCACCCAAAAGTAGCCCTATATCCAGTAATAGTACTTCCCCATCCTACTTCCACTTCCTTACCCCACACAGCCCTAGGCAGCCACTAATGTACTTTCTGTCTGTCTGGATTTCGCCATTCTAGGTATTTAATATAAGTAGAAACATACATTTGTCCTTTTTTGTCTGGCTTCACTTAGTGTCATGTTTTCAAGGTTTATTCATGCTATAGCATATGTCAGTACTTCAATCCTTTTTGTTGCCAAATAATATTCCACTGTATGGACATGCCATGTTTTATTAGCCCATTTATCAGATGATAGACACTGGGGCTGTTTCTAATATTTGACTATTATGAATAGTGCTATTATGAACATTCACGTGCAAGCTGCAAGTGTTTTTAAAAGTTGAATGAGTTACCCTAATATTTGCAAATGGGAGATTTCATACAGAAATACGACCACACTGGTCTAGAATCCTTGCTGGCTGAGGTTAAGGAGTGGCTGCCCCATCAGCTTGCATGCACGTGCTTCCTCCACATCACTTCTGCTCCCACCAGCTAGAGCTGAATTTACGTTCTCTACTAGGCCCTCGCAGGCTTTGAGTTGGAGAGGCTTAAATGCAGGCTCTCCACAGTGGCTATTCAAAGTGTGGTCCCCGGACCAACAGCGACAGCACCACCAGCTTGTTAGAAATGTAGAGTCTCGAGCCCCACCTTGGATCTGCAGAATCAGAACTGCATTTTAACAAGAGCCCCAGGGAATTAATATGCCATTATGTTAAAGAAGTGCTGGGCTATGAGATGTTGTTGCCATAGTAACTTTCCTTGGGGAACTGCCCATTTATGAAGTGGTGCGTAATGGTTAAGGGCACACACTCTGGATCCAGATCCTAGCTTTTGGGCAAGTTACCTCACAAGGATAAGGATAGTAACTACCATATAAGACTGTTCTGAGGATTAAATGAGCTTAGGATTAAATGCAAAACATTTAGAACTGTGCCTGGCACATAGAAGACAAAACAGGAATATTAGTGCCATTATTATTTATTAATGTAGAACAAAAAGTATATAAAATTGGTACATAGTTTCTTCCTTTAGTAATCATGCCTCTTTGTCCCAGGCGCCATTACTACCACTTGGTGATAGCCTGCTAGAATTTCAGGCAAAACACTAAGAGGGGACACATGTGCTGAGTGCGCAAATCTAAAGTTAGAAAGTGACACCAACACCACCCTGATCTCCTGGGCCCACTGCCTAATGTCTTTGGATCCTCAGTGGCCTTCCTGGCAGCTGTAACATTCTTGGGAGAAGGTTCAGCCTGAGCTCCAGGGTAGGGCTGCCCTCAGCACTGGTCAGATCTGAGAGAGGGGTCAGCCACACCCAGGGGAGTGCTCAGTGGGCAGCTAGGGCCTGGGGGCCAGTCACTTTGTAATAGAGGGGTCAACATGTGCCTCTGAAGGCACACTGAGCTCTGTTGATCTCAAGTTAGTGTGTGTCCCTCTGACTATTTCTGGTGCTACCTTCTCCTTCACCTGGGGTCTGGAACCTGTGACTTCTAAGCCACCCCCTCTATCACAACCCCTCATCTTCCATTATCTGAAATAAAGCACTGGATGAACTCACTCCCACATGTCTCCCCAGAAGCATCTACGTCTTCAGAGGGGATGAGGGGGCAGGCACGGGTGCCTCCCTGATGCTGAGGTCTGAGACTCCTTGATTGAAGGTGGGAACTTGGGGACTGTCACCAGCCAGGCCCACTCTGGATCTGGTTCTGCAGGCCTCTGAGCTCAGAGAGCTCACAGGACCTGGTGCCTGGCCTCACACAGTTGGGGCAAAGGACAGGGGTCAAGATACCAGAAAGAGGGTTCAAGTCATTCCGGGACACTGGGCAGAGTGAAACGTGGGGACTGGGGCCAGACTGGAGGTGGACTCTGGGAATTTGTTCCCAGAGCCCTGCTTCAGAAATGAACGGGAAGGAAACCCACACAGATAAAGGAGACACTGAGTGAGAACCGAAGGGAACAGGAAGATGAAAGAGAAGAGCGAGGGGTGAGCCAGGAAGCACGGACGCACCATGTAATTAGAAAAGCAGCCGTCTGGAGCCGTCCGTCAGGGCGTGTGGGCTGCTTGGCAGGCAAGGGATGGGGCCCCAGCCTCCTGCAGGACCAGACGTCCTCAGCGCACCATTCCCACGGCTGCTGTCAGGCCAGGAACTGGGAGGGCCCGGCTCCAACACACCATTGCATGGGATGTGGCTCGAATTGTGGTCTCCAGGGCCAGATGCCTGCAGTGACATCTGGCTCTGCCTGTGACTATCCAGGGGGTTCCTCGCCAAGTTATTCAAACTCTCTGTGCCTTGGTTTCCTCATCTGGAAACCAGGATGATGATAAAGGACCTGCCTCTTGGGGCTGTTGGGATTTGACACATTCATGCGTGTAAAGGTCTCAGCTCAGTGGTTGGCACACTGCAAGTGCTCGGTCACCATTAGCTATTTCAGGGTGATTCTCTTCTTCCTTGCCTGCACTAGGAGAGGGAGCGGAGGTGTCTGAGGTATTGCAGAGGCTAGGGCTGAGGTCCACAGGCATTAGTCCCAGGAGGATGGTTCCAGAGATGGGAGGGAAACCTGGGAGGGACATCTGGGTAGCTCTCTATCCCTGGGTAGGAATGGACTGGCAAGCAAAAGAGGAAACAGCATTAGGCATCTTCGCTTTCTAGAATTCTCATGGAAGGACCACGCTGCAGAAGCTCTGGGGACACTGCTGGCAGAGGTTGAGGAAAGAGGAAAGAGAACTGGCATTTTTGTGGCACCGCCTGTGTGCTGGGCTTTATGCTTAGGACTCCACAGCCCGTCAGGCCCCCAGCCTAGAATCCTGTGGGGCAGGGTACATTATCAACCTATTAACAGATGGTGAAACTGAGGCACAGGGAAGGGGTGGGACTTGCCAAAGTGCTTCCAGTGCATGAAGGGCAGCAGGCTAGGCCCAGCAGGCTCTTCCACAAGGCCACACTTGACTCACCTCTTCTGTCTGCCACCCCCAAAATTGTCCCCACCATGATGGAGGTTTGTGTTGGTGGGGAGAGACCCCCTAGCAGGAATTTTATAAGAAAATTCCTAGGGCCTCCCCTCAGCCTAGTCCAGTGTCAGGCCTTGGCGGTGACCTCGGTAGAGGTGGCCTACAGGGCAGGGGTAAAGGCAGTGGATGGAGGAGAAGACAGGACTGTGGGCAGCTCTCAGCAGCAAGGAGCCACTTCCTGGAAGGGTTCAGTCCCGACATTGTTTATGCTTACAAATGAGGGCAGGGCCAAGGGGAGAAGGAATTTCTAACAGAACAAAGGCTTCTCTACTCACCACACACACCCCCTGCCTCCTCCCAGAAAGGCACGGCCTCTTCTCATAAACTTCAGCATGAAACAGACGGTAACTGCTGACAGCACTGCAGGGGCCACCACCCGCCCAGCTGGGAAGGATGCCAGGCCTGACCAGGCTCTCCTGACCCAGGCCCCTGCCACGTACCCCTCGGGGGGATCACATCTGCCAGGAGCCTGGGCAGAGCTCACTGGAGCTCAGAAACCACTCCTTGTAGCACAGACAGGCCCTTTGGGGACCAGAGAGGCAAGGGGACTCACTCAAGGACACACTCAGTAAATCTGACTGAGCTCGGGGGAGGGAAGGATCCTCTGACTTCCAGACTGGGGCTGGGATCGTCACAGGAGGCCAGCCTGGGAAGTGGGAAGCTGTGGCCAGCGTGGGGGTGGGAAGGAGGAGCCAAGCCAAGGAGCAGAGAAGGCAGCGCTGCAGGGCGGGGAAGTGGGAGGGGCCCCCTAGGCAAGCCAGCGGCTGCAGAAGAGATGTGGAGGAGGCTCACACTCTCTGGGCACTTCTTCAGAACGGTTCAGTGTTTTCTTCCCATCCCTGCGTGAAATCTCTTGAGGTTGGCTGGGAGGTGGTGAGCTGCATTTTACTGGGGGTATGCAAGCAGAGGCTGAGTGAACAAGTATCAGGGAAGCTGCTGAGGGGGACTTTGCCCTGGTCAGGCAGGTGGATCTGGTGACTCTGGAGGCACTTCCAACTCTGCAGTCCTCCCAACCCCTGCAGCTGGTAAAGGCCAACCAGGCAGGTGTGGAGAGAGGCACTCTGAGATGCTGCTGGGGTGGGGGCTGAACAGGTATATTTTCCTACTGTATTTCTACAGGACAACTTCATACTTCTGTAAGCCTTCAAACTTTAAAAAAAAAAATGTGCATTCCTTATCCTAAGCAAATCCATCTCTGGGCGACTATCCCAAGAAAATTATCAGACATGTGGACCAAAGGGGTGTTCAAAAATGTCCATTACAGCATGAGTTAGGACGATGTAAATCTGGAATGAGCGAAACATTCAAAAACAATGCCCGGGTTCCCTAAATTATGTTATACCCTTTGGATGAATGAAATAAGGCCATTAAAATAGTTATGGTGATTTTTGTTAAGGGTTTGGGAAAATACTTATAAAGAGAGCAGGATTAGCAACCGAAGATAACCGCTGCACAAGAACAGGACTGGCAGGAAAGCAGCCACAAGGGCTGAGAGACAGGACTGTAGATGATCTTACTTCTGCAGCTTATGCTCTGTCTTATGAATGAATTGCCTTTAATGAGTGGGTATGGCTTGGAAGAAGATAGTAGCCAGCCCACTCCCTGGCCCGCAGGCCCCTCCTGCCCTCTAGGGGGCGCACTGTGCTTTCCCAAGGTGACAGAAACCCCACAGAGATGGTGGATCTGGCCACACTCCTGCCCCTGCAGGTGTGGACCCTGGGGCCTGGGCACTGGCTGGCCTCAGACTGCTGGTTCTGTTGGATCATGTTCATGTCCATAGAGCTAGCCCCCCAATCGTGGAATGCACTCCCCACCTCTGGGTCCCTTCTGCTCCTTCCATTTTAAGGGAAGCCAGACATGTCCACACACTGTCACGTGACACCAGAGCCTGACTGGTCACTCCTCCCCAAGTGCTTGAAGTCCCACCACGAGTGAGTGATCCTTTAGGATGAAGCTTGATCTTCCCATCCCTTTTAGACAATGAGTCCCTTTTGCACAGAGGTGACATTGTGGCCTTTGGTTGTTGAGGCAGAGAATCACAGGGACCGGGAGGGGAGCAGGGTGGGCACTGAGAGCCTGAGGCTGTGCCCTGCACGCCATGACTCCAGGCTGCACTGTGCCCCAGGATGCACAGCCTCTGCTCTCTGGATATGGGTTCCAGCTATAGGCCTCGATACCTCCCAGCCTGAGGTATACGCCTCACCCCCAGACCTGGCCTTGCCACCCCCATCTGCACAGGGGCGCAGGCCTGTGCCCTGCCAAGCCCTGGGATGGAGAAATCACTGTTGCTCCAACATTGGGTATTTTTGGTCAGGGCCAGGCACTCTTTGTGTCCTGACAACCACCCATGAGCTAAGTACGGTTAGTCCCAGGTTTCAGATGGGAACGCTGACGCATGAAGAGGTTACATGGCTTGCCCAAGCTACGCTGCCAGGAAATGGGGCAGTCCAGATCCGAGCCCAAGCCACCTAACCTGGGATCACGTTCTAAACTGCTACGCTACATGCCAGGATTGCAGAAAGAAGAGACCCACCAAGCCAGATGGTGAGAAACGGGAAGGGGCCGCTGTTCTCATGGGTCCTGGCATGCTGGGGGCATCCCTCCCCATCTCTGGGCCTCAGTTTTCCCATCTCCAGAATGAGAGGTTGGACTGACCGCTGGGCAGGGTCACTGGCCTCCCAGGAGGCCCATAACTCAGCATGTGCCTGGCAGCCCACTCACGCTCCGCCCACCCATGGAGCACAAGGCCGGCCCCACCGTGCATCCAGCTGAGAGGCTCTGGCTGGAGCCAAGAGGAGCAGGGGGAGGAAATAAAGAACAGATGGGCTGCCTGCCGGCCCCTGTCCCACCCGGTCTGCCCAGTCTGTGTGCTTTCCTGCAGCCCGGCCGCTGAGGTGGCCCTGGGCTCCAGTCTACCTTCCCAGAGAGGAAGAGCCCCTGTCTCAGGAGTTCGAGAAAGACTTTCCACTGATGCAGAAACAGAGGCCACGGGGTGGGGCAACTAGTCCACAGAGGGGGCGCAGGGCTGACCATGGACTCACTACCCTAGCCCAGGATCCTCTGTGTGGCCTTGCTGGCCCTTTCTGGAGGCCTTCACCAGAGAAGGCAGAAGGTCCCTGGTCATTCTCCCTAGTGTCTCTCCTTGAGCCTGGGGCAGTGCGGAGTAAACAGGGGATAGAGGTCAGAGGTCCAGGTTGGGCCCTGGCTCTCCCACGCCTGTCTTAGAGCCTCGGTTTCTCTTTTTTTTTCTTTTTTCTTTTTTTCTTGAGACAGAGTCTTGCTCTGTCACCCAGGCTGAAGTGCAGTGGCGTGATCTCCGCTCACTACAAGCTCCACCTCCCGGGTCCACACCATTCTCCTGCCTCAGCCTCCCGAGTAGCTGGGACTACAGGCGCCCACCACCACGCTCGGCTAATTTTTTTTTATTTTTAGTAGAGACGGGGTTTCACTTGTTAGCCAGGATGGTCTCAATCTCCTGACCTCGTGATCCGCCCGCCTCGGCCTCCCAAAGTGCTGGGATTATAGGTGTGAGCCATCGCACCTGGCTAGAGCCACAGTTTTTCTATCTTCCATGTGAGGGGGCTGCTCTGGTGGAGCTGGAGACGCCAGCATTCAATGAGCACCTACAATGTGCCACACACTTTCTGACCTGGCTCTCCTCCAGAGCTCTTTCGTTTAACAGGAGAGCAAACTGAGGCACAGAGAGGCCAAGCAACCTGCTCAAGGCCACACAGCCGTGGAGCCGAAACTTAAACCCAATCTGCTGACTCCAAAACGACACTTTCCACTGAATGCTCGGGCTCTCGGTGAAATGGTTGAGAGAAAATTAAAGAAAAAGCCTGCTCCTAGGAACACAGCCCCCCCTCTTACCTCTGACCCTGGCCACCACCTCAATATTCATTTGTTCACCTAATTTACAGTGAGCACCCACTCTGCACCAGGCTCTGTGGAAAATTCCAGAAATATGGAAACAAGACAGATGAAGAATGCCCTGTCTTCATGGAGTTCTCAGTCCAAGGCCTTCCGAAGAGGTCAGCCCTGTGACCCTTTCCCCAACCGTGGCCCACACCAGTCACCAACTCCCCTGGCCACACACTCCTAGGCTCAAGCCCAAGTCGGACTCACACCTGTGAAAACACGCTTGGACTCACACCCTCAGGCAGAGGCCACACAGACCTCCCAAGTGACAGGCATGGGACCTATGCATGGCACAGGAAATTATCTCTGATCACTGCCATGGCCTCATGAAATCCGCCGACTTAACCCTAATGACGGATGAGGAAACTGAGGCTCGAGACAGGGGCAGCAAGTCTGCCAAGTGCCGAGCCCCTGGCTTCTCCTTCCCCTCCGTGCTCTGTGGTACTGCTTTAGAGACCAACCAAAGACCTCCACACTCACATGTCCACACGCACGGCCGGGGGAGGCAGGTGGAAGGGCTGCGTCCCTCCAGCCTGGTCCGGGCAGCTGCAGGCTCCACGGAGGCCCCGGAGGAAGCAGGCGGTCAGAGGGACAGGTGGGCTGGGCCGCGGCCTGCAGGATGCCGGGAGGGAGGAAGGACGCGGCAAGAGGCCACCCGGGGCTTCCTCTGGAGCCTCAAGGGCCTCCTTGTCTGCGCACAGCCGTCCTTGCCTCCTTGCCCAGGGCTCCCTCCCCCTTCTGGGTTCCTGCTGCAGCCCAGCATGGGCCCAGAAGGCCTGGCCTCTTGTCACCCCTCCCACCCCCGTTCCCAGCCCAAAGCCACCGCAAAAATGCCATCCTGATTCCACAACACTAGGGTTTGTCAAAGTGCAGGGAACAATGGGAGCTTTCACAGGGACAGGAAAAGGCCTCAGGAAAACCCTGGGGAGGGGGGCATGGAGTGGGGGTGTGGAGAGGAGGGAAGGGAGATAGAGAGGAGAAAACAAGCCGGGGACAGAGAGATGAGGGAGAGATCCTGGAGAGACAGGGAGTCTCTCCCTGTCTCCCAACACGATGTTGGGAATGAGGGGCAGGGAGTGAGAGAGCGCCCGTCAGAGCAGATAAGAGGAGAAGGGGGGACAGGGTGCCCAGGAGAGGCGAGACATGATGCGGAAACAAACCGAAAGGGCTGGGAGACAGAGACATTCAGGGGGACGGGGCCCACAGAGGCCAAGGAGCCCCTCCAGGACCCAGAGAGGTGCCGAGCCCCCCAACACCCCGTGCCTCCAGGCCCTGTGCCCGGCCCGGAGGCACCGCTGCCCAGAAGGCAGCAAGAAGCCCCTTCTCCAAATCCCACCCCAGCCAGGCAATTTGAAGTAATCTCAGGCAAAACTTTTTGGAAAGCAAAGACATTTTAATCACATGAACGGCCACTCCCTAAGTTATCTGTTTCCTGCTCTGGCTTTCCTCCCTTAGCAAACCACACGGATCAGAGCGGAGGGGCGGGAGGGGAAGAGGGGCCAGTCCAGAGGGGTGGAAAGCTTCCGAATCACAGGGATTGCAAAAGACAGAGGTTTCCTCCGCCACTGCAGAGACAGGGATTGCTGGCTGCCTTAGTGGGTGGATGGAAGATCTGCAGCCACCCTGCTGTTTGCTGATTGCTGGAGGGGACTATTGAGTTTGAAAACCATTTGTTGTTTCCAGATCTTGCACATCTCTTTTTGGGTCCCGTTTGCTCAGCAAGACCTTTCTTCCAACTGCACCTCTCTCTCCTTCTGCAGTCACCGCCTGAGTTGGGCCAGGCAGAGTCTCCCCAAATACTTAAATGAAGGCCCACTTCAGGTTTGGACCTCATCGCAGAGCTGAGCCGAAACATGCAAGGTACTCGGGCCCCTTCCCATTCTGGCCCCAGCTGACCTTCCACCCATAGCACTTATACTCAAATAAAGAAAAGTCACTCCCTGCAAGTGACATGCTGCCCATCTGTGCCTTTTTCTTGCTGTTCCCTGTACACAACACTTCACCAGTGAACAGCCATGTACCCTTCAAGAGCAAGCTCCAGGGGCACCCTGGTCTCCCTGGCCCAGAGAGGGCTAATACCCTGCTTGGGAGCTCACCCCATTGCCAAGTCCCAGGCTGGCTGGTGTGGAGCCAAGAACCCACCCGCCGCCTTGCCCTGGAGAAGGCCCTCTCCCTGAACTTCCAGGGGACTCTGTGGTCTGCACCCCATGCTTAGCTCCAGGAAAGGCTAGAGACATGATCTGCCCTAGGTCATGTCCTGCCCTGACCCAGCCTCCAGCTTGCCAAACTCAGAGATTTCATCCGAAGTTTAAAAGAAACTCCCCAAACTGCCATCTTGTTTCCCACAAGCCTCTCTGTGTGCTGTGGTCAGGTGCGCCCTCCACACCTCTCACTTCTATGGGAGCACTAGGCTCAGGCTGGAGCTCAGAATCCACTGGCAGCTGGAACGGACACCAGGAGTGGCAGTGCCTGCAAAGGGTGAGGTGTAAGGTGGACAGCAGAAGTTAGGGCAGGGTGGAGGTCGCACAGGTAGGAGGTGGCAATGCCAGGGCTGATCATGGCGTGGGCTCTTTCCAGTCCCAGGACGCCCCCTTGGGCTGCGCTGAGCACCCTGGATGGCTGTCTTGAGCTAGCAGTGCCATTTGCACAGGGCAGCTGGCCCCTGGCTCTGTGTCTGAAGGTGTCCCTGGCAAGGCCTGGCTAGACATGGCCATGACTAGCCCAGCCTTCCCTGGCTGGAGGGAAGGTGGGGGGTCAAGAGGTGGAAAGGCCTCAGCCTGGAGTGAGGCTTTGGGTGTGAGGGCCACAGCCCTGGGAGGAGGGAACAGGGGAGCTCAGCTCAAAATAGTGATGGGGGAAGGGTGTGCAGGGTGGCCAAGTGCCAGAAAAGAAATCTGATCTGCCCTGGCCAGTGAAATGCTGAAGTCAGCAGTTTGGGGCCACTCTGGCAGAGGCCTGGGGGCTGAGGCCCCCACTGCTGCCTGGCAAGAGGCTGTGGGCCTGACTTCCAGCCTTGCAAAACCCTCACATAAATCACCTCCTCTCTCTGGGGTTCGATCTCCTCATCTGGGTAGAAAGAGAAGCAAACTTTCCACCTCTGGGTGAGCGCTGGAGCTCACAGCACTTAGGAGACTGTGACAACCACAGACTGGGGTGGAGAGTGCTGAGTGTCCCCTGCATGTTGGGGCTGGCCACGCACACAACCTGTAGGTAGCTTCATTGTGATCCCATTTCCAGGTGAGGAAATAGAGGCTCAGAGAGGTTAAGTCAGCTGTCCAAGGTCACAGAGCAAATAAACAGAAGCCTTCGAACAGAAGCCTTTCTCGCTGTTGCCCAATTCCCTCATTGCTGAGTGAGATATCGGAGGTCCAGAAGGCCATGGACAGGTACAAAGGACACCTGTGGCACCTGTTCTTCAATTGGGTGGAGGGGAGCTCTGCAGAGGAAGAGCTGCTCTTATGTGACTTTTACAGGGGGTCACAGGGAGGAAGGAAACCTCACATTTCCCACCCCTGCTGACCCTGCTTCTTCACCAAGGGGCTGGAAAGACATTCCCAAACTGACCTTCCTCCACTGTTCCCAAAGGCGAGGGTGTTCTGTGCAGGAAACTCTACAGGAAGCAGGATGATGGAGTGTCCCCAAATGGTCACTTGCCCTGCCTGGGCCCCAGGTTCCCTGGGTCTAAAACCCTCACAGCTCCTGCTATGTGTGGGGTTACCTCCAACAGCCATTTCATCCTCCCTGTAATCCCTACAGATGAGGAATCCAAGTCACAGAGAGGTTAAGAGATTTGCCTGAGGTCACACAGGCAGGAAACAGCAGAGCTGGGATCTGAACCCAGGCCTGACTGACTGCTGCAACGCCGCATGCCTCCTACATGGCCTTGAGCTCTGACCTCCTTGCCTTGTCTGTGAACAGCCCCACAGGACAATAATCCTGCTGGTGCCCTGAAAAGGGAGGAGAAGGAGAAGGGGCTGGCTGGTGATACTTGTTTTCATACCCATCTTTACACACCCTAGTCTCACTACCTGGCACACCCTGCCTCCCAACCAAATCTAGTGGAAGCTGCACTTCCTCCTGGAAGCCTCCTTGACTGCCCTGCCTGCAGGGACCCTTCTGGCCTCTGCCCCCTTGCCCCAGGGCTCATCTTGTCACTCACACAGGGCCACCCTAGGGCCCCCTCCACACCTACTGAAGGCAAGCTGGACACACGCCCTGCAACCTGTGTGCACACATGGCCTCTTTGCTAGGGTCTGAGACAGCGCCTTTAAAGTGCTGATGCGGTGGAGCGCCAGCCAGGTGCAGACCTGCCCCCAGGGAGCGCCTGTCCCAGAGGAGCACTCAGTGGTATGGGAGCCAGGCTGACTGTCACACAGTAACTGTACCACACACAGGGCTGGGAGCGCCAGTCCACATTCCCCAGCAGGAAGTGAAGGCTCATTCTGAAGCCACACGGCTGTGCTCGTCTTTCTGATTCCAGATTCCTGAGCCCCTGCTTCTAGAGCACGCGCTGTTCTTCGCTCACAAGAGCATGCACAGGACCATCGGGGCATTGGTACACTGCATGCTGCTGCCCTGGCCCCAGAGTCTCAGAATCAATAGGTCTGGGGAGGGCCTGAGAACCAGTCTCTCACAAATGCCTGGGCGATGCAGCTGCTGCTGGTCTGGGGACCCACCTGGGGAGCCACCGCCCCAGTGATCCTGGTCACAGTCTGCTAAAGTCCAGTCAGATACTGTCACCTCCACGCTGCCCCCATATGCCCGTTCTACAGCCCAGGAAACTGAGGCACAGAGGAGGCAAGTGACTTGCTCAAGCCATACAGGAAGTTAGGGTCAGAGCTGGGAGTGGAGCACGGGGCTTCTCACCCCAGGAGCTGGGCTGGTTGCAGGACAGTGAGGCTGCTGGGCTTGAGAGGGGAAACAGCCTGGATTGGAGGAGAAAGGCCCATCTCTTTAAAAGCAAGACTGGCGGTGGTGTCAGTGGCGGCAGGGTACTGGGGAGGGCTGGCCTGGCTCTCCTGGCCCAGCCCCAAACCTGTGACTCCTCGGCATCTGGAAACCATCACCGGGAACAATGATGATGGAGCAGGAGGCCGGGCTGCTCAGGGGCTCCAGCCCTGTCTGTTCAGGAAGGCAAAGGAACACAGAGCCTGCAGGCACCTCCTGCCCCCACCTCCACCACCGATGTTTGCCTTGGCACCGACACACACAGCTCCCAGTGGGCCCAGCTGTCGGGAAAAGTCAGCCCCTGAGCTACAGATGTGGAGGCTGGTGGCAAGATTGGGTGCCCAGAAGCCTGGACAGAAGCCAGTTGACCCCAGCTTAGCTCCCTGCTCTGCTGCATGACTCCTGGCTTATGATTGTAGCACTCTGGGCCTCAGTTTCCCTGCAGAGAGCTCAGGGACTACCCAGGGACTAGGCCAGCTGCTTACTATATACTGGCATGTATCTGACCAGCTTGATGCCTGGGCCCCAGCTGCCCCCAGGGATCCCGCTTGTCCTCTGCAGGCCAAACAACCAGCCAGGGAGAAGGGAAGGCTTTGGAGCACCAATCGCCACATGCATTTACTTCCTCTCCACATGTGCCCTGGAAAACTATGAATTAGGCACCCACGAGGCACTGGAGGAGGGTGGTTAACAAGACAGATGCAACCCCGGCCCCCATGAACTTAACAGCCAGGTGTGGAGGAAAAGAAAAGTAAGTATCCCATTCGGATCATTAAAGCTGTGATGAGAGCTATGAAGGAATGGGGTGCCATGGCAGAGAAGAATGGGGATCCCCTCTTCAGAGTGGGAAGCCACACAGAAGGTCTGTTCAGGGCAGTCAACCATTCCTGGTCTCTGACGGTTCACAGCCTAAACTGCAAAATGTGGGTGTTTCTGACCTCCCTCCTGCCCCTGACCCAGTCCCTACACACTGCCACCAACAAGCTCTGTGACCTGGGATAAGCCCCTTCCCTGCCTGGGTCCCAGTTTCCCCATCTGTCCATGATGGGGGGATAAAGTAAAATCAGGAAAGGCAAATACTTCTCCCTGTGTATCCACTTATTACTTGTCACCAAAGCACTGTGGTGTGAAGGATTCTGCAGCTATATCCAAGCTCAATAGGCAAGAATGGTGTGATTTTCGTGGTGCCTGCCCTGCCATGGCCGGGGGCAGCAGGCACACATGACTTGTGTTGGCATTCCTGACCTAGATGATCCCTAAAGATCCTTCCAATGCAAATAGTTCCACGAGTAGACGGCACACAGGCTTGAGAAGTGGACAGAGTCCAAGTCCTGGCCACTGCTTCTGCACACCTCTGGGCCTGTAACAGAGGCTAGTTTTTGCCAGGCTTGGGTCACTTGGGTGCTGGGCCTTCAAAGCACAACCCTGGCTGTGGAAGCTCTTTAGAAGTGTGACTCTACCTCCAGGGAGCCTTCCCTACCAGCGCTCCAGCAGACATCTCCCCTGCCCTCCAGGGACCCCCGTACCTTGTGGATCTCTGTAGGAAGCACTTAGGATACACCTCTCTCAGCTCGTGTGTCTGTCACCTCCTTCCCTGCCCTCTCCTCAGGGACAGAGACCCTGTAGGGGTCCCCTCTGATTCCCTGGGACCAGCGTGGGTCTGGCACAGGACAGGGGGCTCTGGGGAGCAGGTGAAGGACAAGTGACCATTTGGACATGACTTGATCAGCCTGAGAGAAATAGCTGGAGGAGAAAGCCCTAGCCAGTGCTAGGGGAGGTGTGGGGATGGGGCAGGCAGCGGCCTGGCAACTTCCTGGGCAAGCATGCTGGTCGCTGTTCCTGGTCCTCAGTGTGGCTATTGTCCCTGATGGTCCAGAGACCGGGCTCAATAGGGCCTCTGTCCCTTCCTGAGCAGGCCGGCCCAGCTCAGTGGTGTCCCACCCGGGCAGCTGGAAGGCGAGGGCCGACACTTCCTGTCCCCACTGCGAGTGTTTGGAGGAGCAGGGGGAGGAGGGGGGCTCTCAAGACAAGCACCCATCTGTGTCCCCCAGAGAAGAGCTGCCCAGCTGGGGGAGGAGGGGGGAGAAGGGAGAGCAAGGCAGGGGATGTGTTCAACCCTGTGCCTCCACCCCTCCCCTCCCAGCCAACTCTCCCTCTGAGCTGAAGCTGTCAGGAGGCCCATTCTGGCCCTCTTGCTCTTCCTCAAACAAGCCAAGCACATCTGTGCCTCACTCAGGGCCTCTGCACTTGCTGTTCCCTCTGCCAGGAATACCCTTCCCCCAGATGCCCACACCATTTGCTCCTGCTTCATTTATCTCTACTCAAGTTGTCATGTCCTCAGAGACACCGTCCCTGACAACTGTCTTTGAATATGACCTACCACCATATCATATCCATTGGTGTCAATTTCTTTACTATTTGTCATCCTGCAAGATTGGGAACTGCCTTCTTTCCTCGTCTTTCTTGTTCACTATGGAATGTTCCATGCCTGGAGCAGCACCTGGCACATAGTAGGTACTCAATAAATACACGATGACCAATCAGACAAAAGTAGCATGCTTGAACACTGATCTGGCCTTCTGGGATGTGCTCAGGATGAGCGCAGCCCCATGTTCTGGGAGCATCTGGCCAGCATGGCTGGGGAGGAATGACGTCACAGTGGAAAGTGCCCCGTGGGGCTGGAGCAGCCTGTGCAAAGGGCTGGACCACGGGAAGCATGGAGGGCTTGAGGCTTGGAGGCCAGGCCAGTCCAGATCCTGGACCATATCTTAGAGTTGAATGTCAGCCCAGGAGTATGGGAAGCCAGGGAAGCACTGAAAATGTGAAAGTCTGCCTGGCATTGTGAGATCTCTTTGGCTGCTGAGTGGACAGAGGGGTTGGACATGGGGAGACCAGTTAGGGGGGTGCTGCCACATTGCTGGGGAGAGGCGGTGGGGGTGTGGTCTGGGGATGGGTGGCAGAGGGGAGAAGGGTGAGAGACCCCTGAGATGGCAGGAGGTTGAGTCAGCAGCACTTGGGCTAGCCTTGAGGGAGGAGAGCGAGGGCTCAAAAGCAACTCCCAGGTGTGTGGCCTCAACCAGCTGCGGGGCTGTGGGGGCTGAGGCAGGAGCTCCCCTCTTGGCCCGTGGCTGCCCTGGCTCTGACTGGGGGACAAGGCTGGGGTGGGGCAATGGAAGGTGATGACGGTGTCTTGTGCCGGCAGTGATGGATGGAAGGAGGACTGGCCGTCACTGGACAGCAGGCAACAGTGATGGATGGCAGCCTCATGATAACTGTTTGCCCTGGCTCCTGTCCTCAGGAATCGCCTATAAACCTGTCATGTGAGCCTGCTCAAGGTGCCCTTGGGGGTATGATCCACCCTAAAGCTGATTTGAAAATCACCTCAGGGCTGGTAAGAAGAGGCCTTGACCTCTGTCTTTAGATTTACAGTCTAATGTGGCCAGGCATCCTGGCATGGTGCTATAATTAAACACACACACTCCCCTGCAGGTGAGCAAATAGGCTCAGAGCAGGAACCACGTGAACACAGGCCACGGTGGCAGGCCAGGGCTTTCCCCACTGTTCCAATTTGCCTGCTGGGCCCCAAAACAATTCTTCAGAGCCATGAAGGAGGACTCAATGGAAGGGGTGTTGAGTCTACAGCAGAAGAAAACCTAGGAGGGAGAGGATGGAACCAGAGTCTAGAAGGAAAGGCGGCCCCAGCCTCCCAGGGCTCAGTGTGCCCGGTATGTGCACAGAGCAGGACTGCCAAGGTCTCATTCCACTGCCCACGGGCACCCCACTTTCCAGAGGAGGAGGCCAAGGCCAGGGGACTCCAGCCCACACAGCCTGTGAGAGGCAGGGCCAAGCTCAGGCCTCCCGGGATCCCAGGCCAGTGCTAGAGAGAGTCTGAAGCAACTGTGAGGATAGAAGAAGGGTCAGGAGACCTCCAGGAGGCCTCGGCCCCTCCTGGAGCTGCCATGCTCAGCCCCAGGACCCTGCCATCCTACTCTGAGAAGGTTTCTCGGCCCCAGAGGCCTGCTCTGCCAGGGCAGGACCCCCAGCAAGTCCGCCGTCCCCAGTCCCTGGAGCACCCCACATGTGCCCCTGACAGAGCCCTCGCTGTCTCTCCTGCCCTTCCCTGGCTCCCAGAAGCCCAGACGGCCAGAATCTCGCGAGTGGGAGGAACCACGTGGGGAGTCTTGGCTTGTGGAAGCCCTGGAACAAGGACTTCCTGCTAGGCCTCCACAGGGGGCATTGAGCCTGTGCCCTGAACTGGGCATCTGCAGCTGCACATGCACGCACGCATGCATGCACACAGGGAGCGAGCAGAACGCACCGTGGCATGACCTGCCAACTCCGTTTTAAGTCAACTGACAAGGAAGTGAGTGGCCATGGCAGACCCGCGGCTCCAGAACCCCCAGGGAGGTAGCTCAGGAGCTTCCTGCTAAGCTCCTGGGTTCCCTGGACTTGGCAGCAGCCTGCAGCGGCATGAGCCTCTGTGCGAGTGTGCACAGGTGCATCGGTGAGGGGTGGACATGCCCGTGTACACCCTCACCCCTTGGCAGCCCCGCGTATGTACATGGTGTGGGTGGCCGTGCAGAGCTCTGTGTGCTCTACCCATCTCCAGGGGCTGGGCAGCCACAGGCAGCTCCAGATTTCTAAAAGCGATAAAAATAGCCACATGGAAAATTGGGAGAATCCCACTGAGGGAGGAGAACATGCAACCACTTGCATCTCTTCTAGAAAATGTCTTTCTATTTCCCTGGCCGTGGACTGCCTGCAGCCACATAGAGAGATGGCCGCCATCCATCATGTGGTCCTGCGTCCCCTCTTCTAGCTGAGTACGAAGTGAAACAGAGCTCTGGCTGTGCGGTCCTGGAGACCTGGGTTTGAATTCCAACTTAGCCATTACTGGCAGTAAGAGCTTGGACAAGTCTCTGAAATGCTCTGAGCCTTAGTTTCCCCATGTAAGTAGGGATAGTAAGATCGATCAGGCAGGCAGTCGAGAAGCTTTAAGGAGCTCATGAGTGCCAAGCACACGGCTGGAATTCAGTTAAGAATAGCCACCATCACCATCGTCATCACCATTTTATGGACACCTGCCTAAATCTCAGGTGTCCAAGGCCTTTGGACTCTATCTCCTCTACCAGCCAACCTTCTGAAAGCCCAGGAGAGTCTGCAATCCATCATTTTACCTCTGAAGGATTATAAGGAAGTCTACCCAGACACCTTCAACAAACACAAGCCACTCGTCCAAAATGGGTTCAGTGCTGAGGGGGCCAGTGGGCGGTGGATGTGACCAGCCTCTGCCCCTCCCCTCCCAGCATGCTAGGTTTTCCCCTGGGGTCTCATTTAATCCTCACAGTAACTCTGTCAGTTACCATTCACCGGCCCACAGCATGGAGAGGCCCAGAGAGGTGGAGAGACTTTCTCAAGGTCACACAGTGAGTGAGTGGCGGGACCCCTCCCCACACCTGACTCCAGCCCAGCCTCTGCCTCCTGGCCTCTGAGCCTGATGTGCACTGGCACAAGGCGGGCACCCGTCCTGGGGGAGTGTAACGGAAGACTGTGGTCAGGCAGGCAGGAAACGGCCAGGAGGTCATGCGGGGGCAGGGGGAGCCTCTCCTGGGCCTAGTGAAATCCGCCAGGCTACAGGCTTTAAATGTGTAATCCTGAGTCACCGGGCTGGTCCCTGTCCCCTTGGAGGGACCTGAAAGTCAGCTATAGAAAGCTGATGGTTCTGTGCAGAAAGCCAGACCTGGGCACGACTAGCTGGAAAGGACCATGCAACGACAGCTGGGAGTTCAGGGCCCTGGGTTTGGATGCCAGCTCTATCAGGCATGTCACCTCCTCCTTCTGGGCCTTAGTTTTCCCATCTGGAAAAAGGGTATATGTGCGTGTGCCTGTGTGTGTGTGTGTGTGTGTGTGTGTGTGTGTGTGTGTGTGTGAGAGAGAGAGAGAGTTAGTTTAGGGAGGTGCTTTGGATGTGATAGCCTCTAATGTCTAAGCCAGTCTGACACAGAGAATTGACAGCTTTGCTGTGAGATGGGTGGATACAAGCAGCAATTCGGTGATGTGGCTATATGTCCACCTGCTGCCCTTCTTGCCGCATGGCCACATGTGCCCCTCACACTTCCTCCACCTTCTAGTCCTCTATAGCCAGTGCTGGAGGCAGAGCCAAAGAAGTGAGAGCTCCATGGGGTCTCTGTTCTCCCCACCCTCGCCCCTTCCCCCAAGACAGGCCCTCCAGGCCAAGGAGGTGAGGGGGCACGTGCCCCAGCTTATACAATCACCAGCTTGTCTCCAGGAGACAAAGGCTAGGCCCAAGCCTTGGTGGCCAACTGCCCAGATGGAGTGACAGGTCACAGAGTTGCTGAATTTAGAATTTTAAAAAATATTAGTGCCACAATAGCTTAAGTTCTTGGAGTCTCTAGAATTTGGGATAATGAATGTGTTGAAATTACAGACGTGGAGAATCTTCATTTTAGAGAGGAAGAATAACGGCAATTGGAACACAAAAACACATGGAAGATTTCAGAAGCACGTACTTGAGGTACATAGAAAGATTATAGAATCTCACACTCTTAAAGTCACAAAACCAGAACACTCAAGTGTCAGAATCCTCCATTGTGGGAAGCTTCACTTCCCAGAAAAATAAAGCTGCAGTCACATGACCTAGGGAATCTGAGATTGAACATCTGGAACCTCTGGATATCTAGAACCTCTGGAATGTTCATTTGGGAGTCTCCCGGAACCTTGTAATCTTGCATTCCCAGGACCTCAGGAGGATAATTGTGGTTATGATCACCTGCAGCCACCACAGCTGCCAGAGCACCCCGCCATCTCAGACCTGGCAATGGTGCTTTTGCCCAGCTGCACGTCAGAATCACCTGGGGAGCTAGGAATATGCCCTTGGCCAGGACCACTCTGGATCTACTGAATCCAAATTTCTAGCACCAAAAACCAAACCAAAACAAAAAAACCCAGGTGGTTCTAATGTGAAGCCCGAGGTGGAAATCACTGATCTTGTCTAGCCTCTCCTCCATATTACACATAGGGAAACAGAGACTGCAAGTAACTGGCCTGAGGATACACAGCACTGGTCCCCAGGCTCTTCATCAATGTCAGGCCTCCCAAGCCTCTACTTGCTTCCTCTACCTGGACCCCTTGGGTTTCAGGGTTCCTGTCCCTGACTCACCGCATCTGTCTCAGAGGACTTCTGCCCCTGGGGTATTCCTAATGATCTTGGGTACCATGAAGGCTAAGACAGAGTGAGACACAGAGAATTCCTAGGCTCACAGAGCCAGCCCCTCCTGTCCTTCCAGTGACATGCTCAAAACCTCCAGGCTGCTTCAAGGGAGGTTGCTAAGGTCATCAAGGTCACTCCCTAGCCTCCAGGAAGGCCTGTAATGAAGAGGGGCCCCAGGCACAAGGAATCAGAAGCCAGGGCTCCTTGCTATGTGACCTTAGGTGAGTCCCTTGGCCTCTTGAAGTCGAAATGGTCTCAGGGCAGGATGGTGGGCAGAGGACCTCTGGGAATCCGTTCCAGCTCTGCCCTTTGACCTCACACACACTGGCCACACATTTAAGGGGATGGAGCCTTCAGCGTCCTTGGCTGGCTTGATCCTGATCAGTTGGGACGTTGCTTCTTATTTCTAACCTAGAACGTTCCAACTGAGGTTTCAAGCTTTTGCCTTCGTAGGTGAAGATGGAGAGTACCTGGTACAAATGCCCTTTGTTCAGGAGAAACCCCTAGCCCTCCTGAGCCCAGGCTGAGGGTACCCCCTCACTTCTCCCCGCACCCTGTCCCAAGGCCTTGCTGATTCTGGTGGCAACTGCACTCCCAACAAATGAGGTTGGTCTCGTCAGAGGTTGTTGGAGTGACAGAGGCTGTTAGAGCCTCTGCCCAACTTCAGCTTAATTCTGATGCACTCATATCTCCTAGGCAGTTGAGCAGGGCAGGGGTCTGGCTGGGCCACAGCATTTTCTCCAACGAGATGGGAATTTCCTGCCAAGAACCCCTCATAGGCTACGGAAAGAGGGCCCAAGAGGCAGCCTCCGGGAATGGGGAACTGAGAAGCAAGAAATTCCTGGACCAGTGTTTCCCATGGGTGATGGGGGAAGCTTGTGAAAACGCAGACTCTGACCCAGCAGGACTAGGGTGGGGCCTGAGGCCCCGGGCTGCGCATTTTTGATAAGCTCCAGGTACTGCCACTGCTGCTGGTCCACTGACCACACTTTTAGGCAAAGCCTTTAGATGTTCATAAATGAAAGTATTTTTATTCCTACAAAGCTCTTAACTTTTGTTCAGCTTGGCTTTCGTCATTTCCAGCTTTGTTAGCTCATGAGAACTACACGGCAGCCTAGAGGGACAGGATGCATATTGCTGGGTCCACTGCACAGAAGGGGAAACTGAGGTGTGGCAAGGGCAATGGGCTTATCCAAGGTCACCCACTTGGCTCTGCTCCTTCCTCTAAACTCCTCACCTATGGCTGGTTAGAACCAAACGCCTTGGTAATGAGTGGCCTCACTGAGTGACTCCTTGTCTTGCCTCCAACTCAACTATGTGGTCCGAGGCTGCTGGGGGTGTCCAGGGGGCCCTTGATGAACAGTGCTGGCTCTCTGAGGCCTGAGCTGGTGGGATAAGGTGGGGATGAGGGGATTAGAAATCACCCAGGGCTCAAATCCCAGCCATGCCCTTGGCTCCTGTGTGACCCTGGGCGAATCCCTTCACGTCTCTGAAGACATCGGTGATGTGCACCATCGCTGGTACGTGGAGGATGCTTAGTCAACATTAGCTCCCTGCCTTTCTTTCCTCCTCCACATCCCGAGTCTTGTTTATTTCTTCCTTTCTTCTGCACATATTTATGACAGCACAGCCTCCGAAGCAAGACTGCTGGGGAACACGTCCAAGCTGTGTGACCCTGGGCAAGTCACTTACCCTCTCTGTGCCTCAGTTTCCTCCTCTGTGCAATGGGGATAAGAAGAGTGTCCAGCACAAGGGCCATGAGAAGATTAGAGGAGTCAATGGGTGAAAAGTGCTCAGAGCAGTGCCCGGAACACAGCGAGCACTCCCTGTGCATGTAGCTGCTGTGCTGTCAATATGTTTCCCTTATGACCGGGGCCCTGCTCAGAGTGGGCACCACGGCAGACACTGTGGATGGCGCACTGAAGCCACAGCAATGCAATGGCTCACACTCACTGAGCACTCACTATGTGCCAGGTGCTGCGCTAAGTGATTTTCTGCCAGCCTTCCCCCTCCCCGGGATCACAGTCAAAAGAGAATACACAATACTAAGCCGATTGTGCAGGGTGTTTTGGGAACACAGAGGCAGGACTGATGCATGGGGAGGGCTCAGAGGGCCTGCAGGAGGGAGGGACACAAAGCTCTGTTTGAGCTTCACAGTCCCCAGGAAGGAGCGGAGGAGCATGGGCCTCTGTTGGGTTTTACCCCTTGTCATCATGTCTACTGCCTTGGGGACACCCCTCCACCTCACCATCACCCCAACCTGTCAGGGAGAGACCCGTGGCTCCCACACAGCCAGGAAACTTGGAGAAAGCCGGGCAGGGAGGAAGGCCTGGGTTCACAGTGCCTCCCGCAGCCTGATTTCTGCCAGGGCCGGAGCTCAGGAGGTCTACAGCATGTCCTAGAGGACGGTCCTTCATCCGTTCTTGTGGGCAGAGGGAGCAGTGAGAAAGGCAGGGCCTAAGGTCAGACTGACTTGGCCTGATCCTAACCAGCTGTGGGACCAGGGACAAGTTATCTACTCTGTTACAAAAGAAAACAAGAAGAAAGAATGAGAGACAGAGATGAAGAAAGAGAAGAGTGAGCACATGGGCCACAGATGATATCCAGGTGAGTGTGAGAACCCAGCCAGCAAATGAGACGAAGGTGCTCCATGAGCCAGGCGTGAGGGAGGCCTGATGTCCTCGGGCTCCTCACCCCCATTCCATGCACATTTCTTCCCTGCACCTGCTGCCCCATTCCTCTGAGCTCTGAGCCTTGGAATGGGAGGGAGTGGGGGCAGTGTGTTGAGGAGCCATGTCTCCAAGTCAGGCCAGGTCAGTGGTGCCAAGTCCTCTAACCCACAGGCTGGGACCTGGCCACCTTGCCCCAGCTGAGCCACCTCCCACTCCACACAAAGCCACTGGGTGCAGGAGGCACCCAACACAGGCTCCACCCTGGGCAGCCACCCCAGACATGGTGGAAAGGGAAAATGCTGCCCTCACAAATATGCCTCCAAGGCCCCATGGCAGTTGAGGCAGGGGTCGGCTCACAGCAGCCACCAAGGCCTAAACACCCTCACTCGCACACCACTGATCATCTCAGCAAACGTGGCTGCTCACTGGGCAGTGGAGCAAATGGTATTAACTTCACAGTTCTCAAAACGTGTTCACCTGTCTGATTGCCTCTAGATCTCACAGAAGCCCTGAGAGACAGGCTTCAGTGCTGATGCCATTTCATGCATGGGGGTGTGGGGGCCCAAGGGTAAGGTTGACTTGGCCAATGTTGAACAGCTACTGAGAGACAGCCCTGGGATGAGAGCTCGGGCCTTCTGACCCCAAGGCCGTGCTCCCTCTACCAGCCAGGCAGACACAGACCTCGCCTGGGAAGTGACCTCAGGAAGTAGGAGACAGGCTTGTGACGGGACTGGCCCTGGGCTAGGCATGGCTCAGCAAGGCAGGGTAGGAGCACATGGGGCACGGAAGAGGACGTGTTTGGGCTGAACCTGGGGGAGATGAGTCACTGGCTGAGGCCATAGCACACTTGGAGTGGGGATGAGAAGGCTAAGCAGAGGTCAAAAGGCCCAGGCTGGGCTACCTTCCAGGACTAGGGCAGGGCAGAGTGAAGCCCACCCAAAGAGGGGCATTCTCTGTCCCCTAGGGGCCAGATGGGGATGGGGGAAAGGTGAGAAACCTGGTTGAGATTTCTTACCTCTTGAGGGCCTTAAAACCAGATTCTGGGGTAGGGGTGCTGTCCTGACAAGTTAGGGTTCAGAGAGGAGAGCTCCGAGGCCCTGGATGGTTGGGGAAGACTCTGAGAGAGGTGGGCTCAAGCTGGGCTCTGAAAGGGGGATAGGAGAGAAGAGATTCGGGAAAGGCATTGCAGGCTTGGGGACAGTGTGAGCAAGGCCTTGAGGCTGGAGAGCCCAAGGGGTGTGTGCATGCATGCACGTTTGCATGTGTGCACGCATGCACGTTTGCATGTGTGCACATATGTGCCTGTGCGTGCGTGCATGTAATTAAGCAGTTGCAGGGGTGGGTCAGGGAGAAGGAGAGGGGCTCCGGTGCGTGTTGCTTCCCAGGCATCCGGGCTGCTTCTCATCTCCCTCACACCAACCCTCCCATCAGGTACATGAGCCTCACTTTACAAATGAGGGCAGATCTGGCTCAGGAAGCCCCACGGCCTAACAAGTGATACCAATAGTGAGGGCTGCCACTTACTTACTGAGTGCTTGCGGGATGCCAAGCCCTGCGTTAGACTCTTTCCCCACACACGCTCTGCAAGGATGGCGAACCCATTTTACAGATGCCTGGGAGAAGTTGGGCAACACGGCGAAGGACACACAGCTGGGAAAGAGCAAAATTGAACTCTGAGTCCAGCTCAGTGAGACTCTGCTGCCTGGGGCTCTCCTATTCTTACTGAGGTTGAGGGACCAAGGGATGTCCCAGCCAGAACCTTTCCCGGAGTCTTCACAGCAAAGGGCACTTGAGTTACTCCAAGACAAAAGTAAGCCATGTGAGAGGGGCAGGCCAAGGGCCTGGCACACTGGAGGCCCTTGGCAGGTGAGGAATAAATGAGTGAGTGAGTGAGTCTTTCCGGCATTCAGAGGAGGCCAGTCCCTCTGAGCTTGGAGGAAAGGAGAAATCAGAGAGGGCTTCCCAAAGGAGGTGACACTTGGAGCTATTCAGCTTAAGGATGCACTGTGCTCCAGCGTTCCATTCACTACGCCTTGCAGGTAGTTCAAGACCAGGACTGGTCCTGGCTCCCAGGCTCTGCCAACATCCCTGTCCCTAAGGCTCAGAAGCAGAGGGCCGGGAAGGTGAGGCCATTGACACATCGAGATTCCTGGGGACTCCTAATTATCATCTGTAATTCTTCTAAAAGCAGAACTGGCAGCTGAGGATGTGAAACTGGCCCTCCTAGGCTCTTCCCTGCCAGGCAAGAGGCAGCAGGAAGGATGTAAAAGTGGCTTCCCGTGAGCCCTCACACTCCATGACCCACCCCTCCAATCCCCCACCCCTGCCCCACCCCCAACAGCTGCTCCTAGATGAGCACTTGGAGACAGATTCCTCTTCCCTGGGCCATAAGGGAACTGACAGCCCACAGGCGGCACTGGGCACCTTCCAGCTGTGCATTGCCCCTCCTCCCACAGCACCTATCCTAGGCACAGCAGAGTCCCCCCAGCACAACCTGGGGGACTCAAAGTCATCTGAGCCTTCCCCTGTCCCCTCCCCAAGACCCCTGAGAAAGCACAGCCTTGTCACCTGGCCTCTCTGCAGCCCCTCCCAGAGGCAGCCCCTCCCTTAGGGAATGAGGGTGGGAAGGGAGGGCTCCAGCCACTTCTGTGGATCCCCACAGTGCTGAAGCAGTCTCTTAGAACCCTGGGACTTCTCAAGCCAGTTTGAAACAGCGGAGTTGAGGCATAATAATAAGACAGTAGGCTGGGCATGGTGGCTCACGCCTGTAATTCCAGCACTTTGGAAGGCCGAGGCGGGCAGATCACATGAGGCCAGGAGTTTGAGATCAGCCTGGCCAACATGGAGAAACCCTGTCTCTACTAAAAATACAAAAATTAGCCTAGTGTGGTGGTTCATGTCTATAGTTCCCAGCTACTCAGGAGGCAGGAGAATCGCTTGAACTCGGGAGGCAGAGGCTGCAGTGAGCTGAGATCATGCCACTGCACTGCAGCCTGGGCAACAGAGCGAGACTCTATCTCAAAATAATCATAATAATAGTGACGGTAATTAACAGAGTCCTAAGAGTTACTACTTGCAGTGCAAGCAAGGTGCCAAGCACTCTTATAAACAGTTCAGATAAAATAACGCAGTTAAGCTCACAACATCCCATGAAGTAGGATGTTTTAATATCTTCATTTTACAGAGGAGGAAACTGAGGCCTAGAAAGACTGAATGAATTTTTCCCAAAGGCACATAGCACTGCTGCTACAAGGCGGCACCAGGGGTGGAACGCAGGCAGGCTGGCTTCAGGGCTGTGCTCAAAGGCACCTCACTGAAAGGAGAGGGCTTCCGCAGGGCGGGGAGGAGAGACTCGAGGCCCAGACGCTGGGTTTGGGGCACTACACTAACGTCGGCATCTATGCCAAAGCCACCACCTGCCAAACGGCAGGCACGACACCCCCAGCAACACCCATCCCAGCTGACATTCTCTGAGTGCTCACGACATTCCAGGTTCCGTGCCAAATGCTGGAAGAACCTCAGCCGAGGCCCCTCGGCCAGCCAGCCCAGGCTCCAGAAGAACCCCCTGCGATGCTACCTGCAGCACCCATCCCCTGCTATGCCATCTGCCCTGGGCCCAGTCCTTCCTCAGTGGGAACACAGAATGATGCTGTCTGTCCTCCCTCTTCTCCCCCTCCCTCCCTTCCTTCCTTCCTTCCCTCCTTCCTTCCTTTCTTCCTTCCTTCCCTCCTTCCTTCCTTTCTTCCTTCCTTCCTTCTGGATGTTTGCTCATGAGTAGTGGGTGGCAGTATAACACTTTCTTTGCTAATTCCACTGTCTAACATTCAAAGGGCTTTTTGTCTGTGGTGTTATCTTTCTGCCCCTCCCTCTATGCATTTTTTATATTTATTTACTCATTTATTTTAGAGATGGAGTTTCGCTCTTATTGCCCAGGCTGGAGTGCAGTGGTGCAATCTTGCACTGCAACCTCCACATCCTGAGTTCAAGCAATTCTTCTGCCTCAGCCTCCCAAGTAACTGAGATTACAGGTGTGCACCACCACACCTGGCTAATTTTTTTGTATTTTTAGCAGAGATGTGGTTTCATTATGTTGGCCGGGCTGGTCTCAAACCCCTGACCTCAGGCGATCTGCCCACCTCGGCCTCCCAAAGTGCTGGGATTACAGGCATGAGCCACCGCACCCGGCCTTCTATACATTTTTTTATGACAGGCAGTCCTTTGCCCCAGTGTTGTGAGAAAACCTCAGTTTCCCCACCAGTATGTTGATAGGTCTGAACTAATCAATGGTGTTAAACTTTATAAGCCTGAGAGCCTTTCCTTTGCATGCTCCCTAACATGTGAGGTGGATATGTTGTGAGGCTACCCTGGTGGGAAGAAGAGGCTAGGTCCCCCAGCTGGCCCACCATACCCCTCATCCTCTATCCCTATGCCACTCAGCTCTGGGGTTCTGAGGAGAAGCTTCTAGTCAGCCCACAATTCTGCCTAGCCTCAGTCCTTTTTGGCCTGTCCCCTCCCTGGGCTGTAGCCACTCTGGTCCCAGAAGACACCCAGACCTGCAGTGAGGTCAGGGCTGGAATGAGGGGTTGGAAACTGTAGGCAAGGGTCAGACATGGGCTGGGGGCCTCGGCCCTGCCTGCTGCCTACAACAGCCTACTCCCTTCAAGGACCAGCCTGCTCTGGCCTGGGGAGGGGTGCAGGGGCTGGGGTCCGAGGGCTGCAGAGACCTGGGTGAGGAAGAAGGGGGACTGGGCCAGCCCCCTCTTTCCCTTGTCTTCTGCCCTTTCCCCCAGCAAGACCCTGAAACTATTTACATCCCGCCTCTAAGATCTCAGCTGTTCTAGGATTCCATTCTCTCTCGGCTCTATTTTTCTTCTTCTTTTGCAATCTCCAAGAAACCTGAGCTGCCAGATGGGTGGGGGCGATGATTGTTTTCTGTCTGACATCTGGATTTCATTAGCAGCCCTGGGCATGCTGACTCAGGAATGGCAGTTCCCCTGGGCTCAGGCCCTCCCAGACCTCTCACAGCACCCGGTTCTTAGCTGGACACAAGAGGAACAGGTGACAACACCCCTCAGACCTCCCTTAAAGGAGTAACGAGTACCACTAACAATGTCTCAGAAGTGATGGAAACGGGTTCTAGAGAGCTTCTGCTCCCAGATCAGCGCCTGAAGGGTGGCTGCCAGGCTGGGTGTGGCTGGGCCTGACAGCCGTGAAGGGCAAAGAGAGAGCTTAGGAAAAGTTGTCTTTGGGTTAAAAATTCAAGGCTATATCTTTTGACCTCAACAAGATATCACCCACGTCAACATCAGGATCCTTACTGTGGGCATGTGGACCCTCCCCCTGCCTGAGCTTTAGTGGAGTGGTAGTACGTGGAGTTTTCATGTCCTATCATAGGAGAGACCCACAGTGGCCACCCAGTTGACAGCTGCCCCAGACATCCTTCAGGGCTTCATTATGACTTCTGTGGACCCTAGGCACTTTGGCCTTTTGGGGCCCTTTTGGCATAAAACCTTATTAAAAATTTTATTTTCTGGCCGGGCACGGAGGTTCATGCTGAGAGGCCGAGGCAGGTGGAACACTTGAGGTCAGGAGTTTGAGACCAGCCTGGCCAACATGGCGAAACCCTGTCTCTACTAAAAATTCAAAAAAAAAAAAATATATATATATATATTCTGACTGCATTGGTGTAAACACAAATCTCCAGGCTGAGTTCATAATTATATATTCATTATTACACTCATTTCCTCTTCTGGTTATAAAATAAATACAAATAGACAAATAGAAACGTATCTGTGGCTGGGTGCAGTTGCTCCCGCCTGTAATTCCAGCATTTTGGGAGGCCAAGGCAGGTGGATCACTTGAGGTCAAGAGTTTGAAGCCAGCCTGGCCAACATGGTGAAACTCCATCTCTACTAAAAATACAAAAATCAGTCGGGTGTGGTGGTGGGCACCTGTAATCCCAGCTACTCAGGAGGCTGAGGGAGGAGAATCGCTTGAACCCGAAAGGTGGAGGTTACGGTGAGCCGAGATCGCGCCACTGCACTCCAGCCTGGGCAACAGAGCGAGACTCTGTCTAAAAAAAAAAGAAAGAAAAAAAAAAAGAAAGAAAGAAAAAAAAAGAAACATATCTGTGGACCCTAAAAGTATCATGGGCCTAAGCATGCATGCTACTAACTACTAACTCCTGCTACTCCAGGAGAAGGCAGCCCAGTGCACCCTATGAAAGCACTCTTCTGTGTTCTTCATCTGATCTGATAGTTCCCTATGTTCCCACTGATTTGTACTTACTGCCTGACTTCACCAACTGAAACATAAGCTCCTAGACAGAAGGAGCCTTTCCTGTTTTGCTCATTGTGGTGTCCTCTAATGCTTGCTATGTGTCTGACACACAGTAGGCGTTCAATAAATAACCACAGAATGGAGGGCAAGCCTACCTGTTCATGCACGTGTATTTGTATCCCAGTTGGCAGCTGATTTGCCCAGGCAGCCACCCTAAAGATCTGGTAGCCCTCCTTGCTGCCTGCTCCCTCTTCCCTCTCACTGGGCACCATGGCCCATAGATGGTACTTTTCCATTCCAGAATCCATTCCCTCACCTTCAGCCTCTGCTCACCGCTGTCTTGTGTCCAGTCTTATCAGCCCCTATCCATGCTCAGGGGCTGGCTTCCTTAGCATTCTTGCCTCCTTCAGCCCAGCCTCCAACCTGCCACTAGCAGGATCTTTCAAAATGCCAATCTGAGCATGTCACCTAAAACCATTCTCCCTGGCCTCCAGATAAAGTCCAAGTTTGCACAGCCTGTCACACAAGCCCTTCATCACCTGTTCCAGCCACACCCCCATTCCTCCCCCAGGAGCGCCTACTGTGGCCCAGGGCTCACAGTGCCCGGAAAGCGTATTCCTGTTATTTACACGTTCGCTTGGAAGCCTTCCCCACTCCAAATCCAAGCTCCTCCTCTCTGAGGCCTCCCATGAAGCTCCAGGCTGAGCTGGGCCTGCACAGCAAACCTCACCACAGCCCTGGTCCCCCAGAGTGGCCAACACTCTTTCTATCTGTCCCACTGAGGACAGGGGAAGGGCCTTATCTAGCACAGGCCTGGTGCACAAGAAACTCTCAGGAATGGTTGGGTGATGGGAACATGTCCGGAGTCCTGCTCTGTCCTGGACTGACTGTGTGTCCTGGGCACAGACGTGGCACTGCGCCAGGCCCCCACCACAGACCCCTACAGGCAAGTGCAGCTGGCTCAGAGCAACACATTGCTGCTCAGGCCCTCAGAGTCCTGACCCATCAGTGTGCAGAGGCCAAAACGAGATACCAGGCGACCCTGCAGGCAAACCCAGCAGATAAACCATGCTGCCCTGCAGTCAGTGGGTTTTCTGTTGCCACCAGAGCTGGCAACCCAACCCACCCCTGACCTGCCTGACTAAACTGGGGCAGCAGACACCCCGAGGCTGGGTGGTGAAACTACCAGGCACACCAACTTGGCCAGACCAGGCCTGGGATGGCCTCTGCCCACATTGTCCTTGTCCCTCTCTACTTCCGGTCATCTATCTTTTTAAAGAACCCTGACTTTCTGGGAATGATAGTGGAGATCAAAGTCTGGATGCCAAGGGTAGTACAGGATGATATTGAAAAAGCGTGGGCTCTGGAATCAGGAGCACCTGAGTTCCAATTCCAGCTTTGATATTCACTAGCTGTGTGGCCTTGGGCAAGTCACTCAACTTCTCTGGGTCTCAGTTTTATCATCTGGCAATTGAAGATCACTATAGTACCTACCGAGAGAATTTTTGACAGCATTAAATGAGCTAATACATAGAACATGCTAAACCCAGTGGTAAACTCAGTGCTTAGAGGCTATTACTATTGTATAGTGTATGATATTATTATTACCTTTGGGCCGGATGGCTGGTACACTGCATGAGGACAACAGCAGCTGTTTTTTCAAGAAGCAAATGATAGAAGAAGCAAATCTTGAGTCCCAATCCTTCTTGGTTCAGTGCTGACACTGGCTGGACCATGGCTAGACCATGGCCTAGGCACAGCCTCACCCCACAAGGAAGGACTGCCCTTTGGCGACATTCAGAATTGGCTTCTAGCACCTTCTCCCTCTGTTTTGGGGGTTCCCCGTCTTCCTGCCAGTGTCCAATCCCCCTCCCACTGCCCTGGGGATATGTGAGAGGCCCCATCAGTCTGACGAGCTGAGCTCTGGACACCTCTATCCTACTTTTAAGGTGAGAAAGGACCAAGTAATAAGTGACCAACCCCTGGCTCCCGTGGCAGTGAATGCTTTAAGCTCGCTTTCACTGTTGCCCTCCTCAGACCCCGGGGGCTCCATGGGCAGCTTCAGGACCTAGGCAGGGTGGGCCTAGTGTTCTGCACATTTTACTCCCAGTTAGACCATTAAAGGTTTTTAAAGCATTTAGATCATTTAAAAATCATCTTACAGAAGGAGAGGAGATAAAGGAGCAGAAAGAATATTTGAAGAAGTCATGGCTGAAAACTTCCCAAATCTGATGAAAAAATTTAAACAATACGTCCAAGCACTTCAACAGACTTTAAGCAGGATAAACATAAAGAGATCCACAAACAGACACAGTATAGTAAAACTGCTGAAAGCCAAAACAAGGAGCGAATAGAGCTATATAGGAGTAACATTTCTCTATCTCACTGGAATCAGGTTATAAATCTGAGGCATTCTGGTAAGACACAATGTATAAGATAAGCCCTAGAGCAACCGTAAGAAAATAACTCACAAAACATAGTGAAAAAAACATCATTAAAGAAGTTAAAATGTTAGTTAGAAAATTAATGCAAAAGAAAGCAATTTATTGTGTTATTCTTTAGAAGGAATAGGTAAATAAAAAAGATGAGTAATTTAGAAAGCAAACGGCAGTAAAATGGCAGACCTAAATCTATGTCAAAAAGAGCATTAAATGTGAGTGGATTAAACAATCCAATCAAAAGGCAAGGATTTTCAGATTAGACAACAAAAAACAAGATCAACTATATGCTATCTACAGGAGATGCACTTTAAATTCAAATATATGAATAGATTGAAAATAAAAGGATGGGAAAATATCTGTCATGTAATCTTCAACTCTTAGAAAGCTAGGTATACTAATATCAGACAAAATATACTTCAAAAAAAACAGTTACTAGAGATAAAGAAGGACATTTTATAAGGATAAAATGATTAATCCATCAAGAAGATACAACAACTATAAACATAGGTGCACCTAATAATAGAACACTCAGATGCACGAAGCAAAAACTGACAGAATTGAAAAAAGAAATAGACAAACAATAATTTCTGGAGACTTAAATATCCCCACTTAAAATAATAATAAAAGAACTAGGCAGAATATCAACAAAGCAGGAGAAGATATAGACATCACTATGAACCAACTAGACCTAACAGACATCTATCAAACACTCCACCAAACAACAGCAGAATACATTTCTCTCAAGTGCACACAAAACATTCTCCAGAATAACTCATAATGCTAGGTTCTGAAACAAACCACAGTAAATTTAGAAGGGCTAATATAATATAAAATATCTTCTATGATCACAATGGAATAAGGTTAGAAATCATTAAAAGATGTTTGGGAAACACGCAAATATGTGAATATTAAACAACACACTCCTAAATAACCAGTGAGTCAAAGAGGAAATCAATCACAAGGGAAATTAAAAAATGCCCTGTGATAAATGAAAATAAGACACAATATACCAAAACTTATGGGATGGGGCTCAGAGGAAAATTCATATCTGTAATCATCTACATTAAGAAAAGAAGGGGCTAGACACAATGGATCATGCCTGTAATCCCAACACTTTTGGAGGCTGAGATGGGAGGATTGCTTGAGCCCAGGAGTTTGAGTCTGCAATGAGTTATGATCACACCACTGTACTCCAGCCTCGGTGACAGAGTGGGATCCTGTCTCCATAAAAAAAGGAAGGATGAAAGGATGGAAGGAAGGAAGGAAAAGAAAAGAAAGATATAAAATCATAACTTAACCTTCCACCTTAAATCTAAAGCAAGCTGATGGAAGGAAATAATAAATATTGGAGTGGAGAATTGAAAGCCAGCAAAGATACTCATAAACCCTCCATCACAGCAGCAAAATTCACAATAACCAAAAGCTGGAAGCAATCCAGTTGTCCACTGATGGGTGAACTGATTAAAAAATGTGGTATATACATACAATGGAATATTATTCAGCCTTAAAAAGTAATGCAACGGATACATGCTACAATGTGGATGAAACTTGAGGAAATTATGCTAAGTGAACTAAGCCAGTAACAAAAGGACAAACGCCATGTGATTCCACTTATATGAGGTACTTAGAGTAGTCAAATTCATAGAGACGGAAAGTAGAATGGTGGTTCTCCCTGCTGGGGGCAGGGAGGGACAATTATTATGTAATGGGTACAGTATTTTAGTTTTGCAAGATAAATTTCAGTTTTGCAAGATAAATTTCAGTTTTGCAAGATAAAAAGAGTTCTGTGGCTGGAAGGTGGTGATGGTCATACAACAATGTGAATGTATTTAATGCCACTGAACCGTAAGCTAAAAATGGTTAAGATGGTAAATTTTATGTCATATGTATTTTAAATATAATTTAAAAATAAAGATTAAAGTGGAAATTAATGAGACAAATAATAGAAAAAAATAGAGAAAATCAGCTAAATGAAAAGTTTGTTCTTTGAAAAGTCCAAACTAATTGACAAAACTTTAGCTAGACTGAACAAGAAAAAAGAGAAGACTCAAACTGCAAGAATCGGAAATGAAAGAAGGAACATTATTAACGACCTTACAGAAATTAAAAGGATTATAAGAGAATACTATGGACAACTGTATGCCAACAAATTAGACAGATTAGATAAAATGGACAAATGCCTAGGCAGATACAAACTACAGCAACTGAGTCAAAAAGAAATAAAAAAAAATCAGAATAGGTCTATAATGAGTAAAGAGCTCAGAGCAGTCATCAAAAATCTACCCACCAAAGAAAGCCCGGGTGCAGACAGCATCACAGGTGAATTCTATCAAACATCTGGAAAACAATTAGTGCTGATTCTTTACAAAATCTTCCAGAAAATACAACAGGAAGGAACACTTCCTAACACACTATAACATGGATGAACCATGAAAATATTATGCTAAGTGAAAGAAGCCAGTCATAAAAGACCACATATTACATGATTCTAGTTATACGAAATGTCCAGAATAGACAGATCTTCAGAGAGAGAAATAGATGAGTAGTTATGGATGCGAGGGGATGGATGATCAAGAGGTGATACCTGGGCCAGGCGAGGTGGCTCACGCCTGTAATCCCAGCCCTTTGCCAGGCTGAGGCGGGTGGATCACTTGAGACCAGGAGTTTGAGACCAGCCTGGCCAACATGGTGAAACCCCGTCTGTATTAAAAACAGAAAAATTGGCTGGGCATGGTGGCAGCGCTTGGATTCCCAGCTACTCGGGAGGCTGAAGCATGAGAATCACTTGAGCACAGGAGGTAGAGGTTGCAGTGAGCCAAGATGATGCCATTGCACTCCAGCCTGGGCAACGGAGCTAGACTCTGTCTCAAAAAATAAAAAAAAAAAAGAGGTGATACCTAAGGAGTATGAAATTCCTTTCCAAGGTGATGACAATGTTCTCTGATTGAGGTGACAGCTGCACAACTCCAGGCATATACGAAAATCACTGAATTGTACACTTCAAACAGGAATTATATGGGAAGTGAGTTATATCTCATAAAGCTGTTCCCAAGAAAATCATTCTACTTTTAAATATTATAGAAGTTAGGTTCTAACACACTATTTCATTTGCAACACAGGTTTCCTTCTGTGGTTTACAAAAGCCCTGTCAACCCGTTCCTCCCTTCAGGGAGCCTTGCGCTGAGCACCGCTGTGTGTGAGGTCCCTTGAGCTGGCGCGGTCAGATGGTGAGGATCACAGAGATGAATCCAGCCCAGCACCTGCCCCTGGAGCTACGGCCAGGTGAGGGGTAGACAGCATCCAATCAGGTTCTAGCCTGCCCAAATACCTAGTGCCTTGCCAGATGGGTGCACTCTTCATAGTGACCCAAAGGAGAAAAAATGCTAGCCAACATTTACTAAGCACTTCCTGTGTGCCAGGCACTGTGCTAAGCACCTTCCATGCATAGTTTCACTATGTCCTCACAATATCCTGGGTGTCGGTGCTCTCCTTAGCCTCATGGGACAGGCAACGAAACTGATGCTGCGAGCCTCTGTCTGTCCTCCCACCACTCATGAAGGGAGGAGGAAGGTGCTTGGGCTTTCAGGAGTCCAGCACAGAATCAAGTTTGAGATGGAGCCAGGAGAAGGCCTCAATCAGCTCGAGTGAGAAACTGAGGCCCCACAGACCATGCGGGTCTTAGCTTGGAGTGACATGGAGCTCAAGGAGGCAAAGAACACGGAGATCCCGAGACTGGGGATCTCGTATACGTTCTGCCCTCTCCACCTCCACAAGACTGTAAAATTAGGCCTCTGCTCCTCCTTCTGCCATAGAGTTAAGAGTCCAAAATGAGATGATGATCTCTATGAAGGAAGATCTCACGTTAGCACTGTGCTGGAAGGTGCCAGGGACTCTCTGCCCCAGCATTTAGAAGAGCTCTGGCCCTGTCAGGAGAGAGGATGGTGCATGCATATGCACATACACTCATACACACAAACACACACACACACACACACACACACACACACACACACACAAACCCTCTGCTTTTCCCGGGCCTCTGGCTCACATCCATTGCCTTTGGATATTGGTCACCCTGGGGGAGGCCCTGCCACCCTTCTCCAAAGCTCTTCTCCTGGAGGCATTCCCAGGCTGCCAGCCCAGAGTGAGCATACCTCCTCGGGGCCCCAGAGCCCCTGTTGATGTCTGAGTGTCACCTGCCTGCCTGGATTAAAATCCCAGCTCTCCCATTGATAGCTCAATAATCCTGTGTGAGTCCCTTCCTCCCTCGAAGCATCTGTTTCACCATGGAAAATGAGGCAAATAGAGCACTTAACACATAGAGTAGTTTCATTAAATGAAATACTGCTTGGAGAGCACTCAGCACAGTGCCTGTCTCCTTAACAGAGCTCAGTCTGGCTCTGCCCACTTCCCAGGCTGTAGGCAGGGGATGAGGCAGGGCTGCTGTGGATGGCTGTGTGCACATGAGCTGGGGGCCCCTGTGCTGGGGCTCAACTGGACAAAGTGCAACAGGCTATGGACTGCACAGGCCATGAGCATGCCCTAAAGGACCAACTAGATCCTCAGTTGCCTGTTTGCCCCTCATTCTATCTATCCAGAGAACCCCAGGGGGGCTGAGGGTACTCACTCTCTGCTGGGAGCCAGTGGCCTCCTTCTTACTGTGTATATTGACGGGGAGGACAGGACCCACTGGAGATGTGGGGTCTGCAGGAAAGTCATCAGTGGGTCAGCTCCCACTATGTATGCGGAGTCTGGGATGGGGGCACACAGATCACCTGGGGACCTTGCTAAGATGCTGCTCTGAGAGCCTGCATTTGTAATAGCTCCCTGGAGGCACTGATGCATCTCTGCCAGGGCCGTACTCTAAGCGGCAAGAAACCTGAAGCATGGTGTGGCCGTTTCTGAGCAGAGTTTGGGAATGTAATGAATGACAAGCACATTTTGGCCTCCCATTGGTCCTGCAGGGACCCAGCCCCACCCAACCACACATCGGTTTCCAGCATCTGGAGGGGAACACTACATACATTTCCAGAGTTTCCAGGATTCCATTTCCATTACAAATGTAAAATAAAAGTAATGCCACATTATAAAAAAAGTTGGAAAATAGGAAAAACTAATAGGAAAAAAAATCACTGATAATATCATGCTGTATTTAAAATGAGTACTACCCTCTTTTCCCAGGATCCCAAAGCCATGTCTATCAGTGGGTCAGGGACCACCCTGTCGGTGGGCTGGCGCGGTAGGCTCACTCTGTCATACTGAAGCATTGGGTCAGGTGGGGGCCTGGATCTGCCCGCCCCTCCCTTCTCACTCCAAAGAAAGAGATGCTCCGCCCTGCAGTGCCTGAAGCCTTCGCCCAGCCCTATCCTGGGAGTACAGAGTGTGGGGCAGGGCCCCTCCCCTCCTCCCTCACAGGCTGAGGAGGCAGAGGTGGGGTCCGGGGGAGGGGGTGCACATCTGGATTCCTGGCCCAGAGCCTGCATTCCTTCCCTGTGAATGTGATGAGATGGGGCCTCCAGGGAGCTGTGAGGAGACTGCCCCCTCAGAACAGGCCCCACCTAGCAAAAAAGACTGGTGGAGACCCAAAGGCACAGAACCTCCTTTGGGGGCCCAGTTCGGGTCCAAAAATCCCCCACCCAGATTGCTGACAAACAAGCGTGGGCCCAAGATGGGCCTCTGTCCCGACCACACCAGCCAGCCTTGCCTCAGAAATCCCAGCGGGGACAAAAGGGTAGAGGCCAGAGGACCACGGGGCCACTCATTGGTGGAAGGGGCCCTGGGGACACCGCTTCACCTGCCCTACCCACAGGAGCCTGTCCGCAGGTCAGTAGGGGAGCCCAAGAGCACCCCCTGGGCCAGGGCTGCCTTACCTGGGGGCAGTCCTTGATGTAGTGTCCTTTGTTGAAGCACAGGTGGCACAGGTAGTTGGGTGGGGGCCGCTTGCTGGGCTTGCGGGCCTCAGAGGTGAGGGTCAGGTCTGAGAAGTGCTCAGTGAGGGAGCTGAGGCCATCAGCGATGTTGTTGAGGGAGCCATAGGGCGAGGCGCCCTTGTACACACTGTTGCTCAGCGCCTGCGGGAGACAGAGGCACACACGCTGCAGCTGCAGCCCTGGGAGAAGTTCCATAACCCCCCGCCCAAACACACGCATGGATTCACATTGAGTCTTCAGCTGCCCGAGGGCTCTGGGCTCCAGAAGCTTGAGTTCAAATCCTAACTGGTGTGTCTCCATGGACAAGCCAGTTAACTACTCTGGGCCTCGGTGGCCCTATCTGTAAAATGGGCCTAGTAACAGCTCCTCCTAGGGTTTCTACGAGGCTAAAATGAGGTCAGGAATGGAAAGTAGTTTATCTCATGCCTGGCACTTCGGAACCACTCAGTAAATGGCAATGATGTTGATGATGGCTATTATTATTATTACCATTAGTTCTTAATATACTGCCACGAGGTAAGAACATATAGTAGAAAGCAACCTGTCAGATTTGGGGCTCTGCCACTAACTGGTGGGGTGCCTTTAGGAAAGTCACTGCTGACTCAGTTTCCCCACCTTGTAAGGAAGGGGAATGTCAGCTTGCGGCATTGCTCCCGCTTCACACTAGACAAGACTGAAGCCCAGCCCTTTGCCAGGTTTCCTGCAGTCCGAGGCTTGTGTAGTCTGTGTGTGGGGAGCCCTCAGCCCAGCCCCAGGCCACCTCTCTGGAGGGAAGTGGTCCATCTCTCCCACCTCCAGATGACAGGAACCAGACATCTTGCTTAGCTTCAAAGCAGACGTGGTCCAGGCCCCCTCCTGGTATATACAGCCTCTATTTATAGGAGTCACGGGCTCCAGGCTGCCTTGTGTACTGGAATTTAGCAAAGGTGGGGCTGGCAGGGAGCAGCCAGGGGTCCCCCTCTCCTGGAGCAAGGCCAAGGCTGAAAGAGGCGGCCTCCCCAGGAGGGTCAACAACAAATCTGGGCTTGGGGCTTGAGTATCTCCTGGCCCCAGCACAGGTGCCCAAGAACTGTAGGAATAAGCTACGGACCTTGAGGGGCTTTGTGTCTGATGGGGAGACAAGGATTTGTTTTGGGGAGTTCCAGGCTGAAGGGGAAGCAGGGCCCCTGAAAGGAAGGGCCTCAGGCTCCCTTACAAAGATGGGGCAGACAGAAGCCCAGGCTGGGAACAGTCCTTTCTGTGTTCCCTTAGCATAGGAAGGGGAGGGAGGCGAGCTGCGAGCTGGCCCCAGGGCACAGGGCATAGCTTTGCCTCCCCCAAGTGAAGCAGATCCTACTTCGCACAAATATGTGTCCCGGCCACTCCACTGTTTCCATCTGCAGGCATCTGCCACTCCCCTCCTAGCGACATGGTCCTCATCATCTGGGTGCCACTGATGTTCTTGGTGCCTCAGGACACACGGCTGTGTGACCACAGCCCTTTCCTTCTGGGCCTCTGTTCCCTCTCGTGTGCATCTGGATCAGAGCCTGGGATGTGGAAGGAAAGACACAGACACCACATCCGGGGCAGGCCAGCCCAGCACACAGTCATCTATAGTGACTGGGAAGGATCTCAATGGGTCCTACTGACTATATCTTCTCTATCACTGCCCAGCCCAACCACCAAATCCAGGACCAGTGGAAGATTCCACATCGACCTGCATTCAGCCTGATGGGGACTCCAGCTCTCAGATGAGTCCAAGATGGAGCAGTCCACCTTGAGAAGCAGAGGGTCCCCCGTCCCTGGAGCTGTGGGCACCAATGGGGGTCGACATTCCAGGGCATGGGGGAGACTTCCAATAAAAACCAGATCAGAGGATAACAGTGACACAGACCAAGCTCTTGCTGTGACCCCAGCACTGGAAATTTTACACGTATTCAGATAGCTGATTCTCCCCACAACTCTGTGAGTCACTATCCCATTTTACAGATTACATGAGTGTGCCCGAACCTGTATTGAATGACCTGGGGAGCTTAAAACAAATAGTTTTCTGGGCCCCACCTCAGACCTACCAAAGCAGCCACCTAGAATCGAGGGCCCGAAATCTGTATTTTTAGGTGTGCGGCAAAATATACACAACAAAATTGACCATTTTAATGATTTTTAAGTGTACAGTTGAGTGGCATTAAGAGCATTCATGCTGTTGTGCAGCCATCGCCACCATCCAGCTCCAGAACTTTTTCATCTTCCCAAACTGAAACTCCATCCCCATGAAACAACAACACCCCCGCCTACTGCAGCCCAATCTGTATTTTTCAAGCTCCCCCAGGCAATTCAGATACAACCACCCCAGCCCCACCCAGCCTTGGAGCACTTGGACTTCCCAACCATCAGGGTCTCCCCTTATCTTGACTCTAAGACTTTCCCCACACCAGAAGGCCCCTCCCCCTCCAAATCCGCCCCAGCCTCCCAGAGAAAAGTTCATCCAAACAAGAAACTTGAAGCTCCAAATGGTGTGACTCACCCTCATGGCTGGGAAACACAATTTCACAAATAACAACCCTCTTAATATTTTTTTCTTTTTCTTCCTTTCTTTCTTTCATTCTTCCCCCCCCCCCCCCCGATAAGATTTAAGCAAGTCCACAGGAATCAGGCTGTTTGGCGGCAAATTGTCAAGAGGAAGGGGAAGTTCGGTGGGTGCCAGAAAGTGCACTAATTACACCCTGAAAAACCTCTCCCCCATCTTGCGGCCACGGTCCCCCGCCCACGGACGGCCCCACAGGCATCCCTGGGCAGCCAGAGGTCTCTGAGCGGGTGCCCTCTCCTTGGCAGCTTGACACCCCACCCTCTGGAGGGCCACAGCCTTGCCCCTGCCCCAGGCAGCTCCATAGTGAGAGAAGCGAGGCCAGAGCTTCCCCCTCTCATGACCTTCCCACCTCTAGTGCCCTCCAGCCTGTCTCCAGGGAATTAGGGCCCTTCCCCCAGCCCTAATTCCAGATGAATGCTACCTTAGAGCCGAAAGGGCAGAGACCGTCAGCTGACCCCACCTCATTCCCACATGACAGATAGGGAAACTGAGGCCCACAGGGGCACAGGGACGCAGACCAGGGCACCCAGCCAGGCCCCAGGACCAGAAGTCCTGCTTGGCTGGCCAGTATGAAGGGTGGGTGAGGCAGTGAGCTGCTTCCTCTCCGAAGCCCCGTTTGAGCTTGGGCCAGGGAGGTGAAAGGCAAATCAGCCTCCTGGCTGTTTCCACAGCCTGTGGGGACTGGATGGAACAGAGGCCAGGACACAGAGCTCTATCTCCTCCTGCTTGCAGCTGGGGCTTGGCCTCTTGGGTTTCCCATCTGTACAGCGTAAAATGGAGCAGGGAAGAAGGGCGACCTTGCCGATCCCTGTGGTCCTGCTTTCCTAGGGTCCAGACATCCGGGTCCTGAGAGACGCCCCTGGAGCCTGGCATGCAGAGGCCGACACAGGCACCATCTGTTCTGCGGCTTTCCTTCTGGGGCTGGAGCGCAAGGCGGCCCTAGAAGCCTTCATCTGTCAGCCCTAACCCTGCTCCTCTCACCATGCCCACCGTGCAGCTCTGCCTTTCTCCCCGCAGCCCGCACTTGCTGCCTCAGCCTGGGAATGCCCTTCTCTATGTCCATCCAGAACCCCTCCGGGGCCTGGCTCCAGATCGGGCTCTAACTCCAGTGTTGTGGCCTTGACCCCATCCCTTCCCCTTACTCAGGCCTCAGGCTCCAAGGAAAAGCATGAAAAGCACAGATCCAGGTGCTCCTGAAGCACCCCAGGCCATAGAGGCCCGGACTCCCACCAGAGGCCTTGCTGACCCCTCCCATCCCACCGTAGCCCAGTCCAGCACTGCAGTTGGCAGGAGGGGGGCAGGGATCATGGCACAGACCTGCCTGAGTGACCAATGGAGCTCTGAAGTCGCTCTCTAACCTCTCCCCGCGTGTGAGGCCTCCTTACCTCTCCCACAAGGCTGGACATCCCTGAAGACAAAGGTTCTGCAACCCTCCATTGCCCTACAGCCTGCCCTGGGTGCAGATGGTCACCGGCAGGGAAGGGGCTGCCCACTTGACAGATAGGGTAACAGATGCCCTAGCAGTCTCTTCATTTCCATGGGCCGAGTGGAGGGGCACTCCCACCTTAGATTAGGCTGTTCTGGGCACTGGTGCAGGGCAAAGCCACTTATGGGATAAGTGGAAGCCCCTGGGCCATCTAGGCCCAAATCGCCAGGCTTAGGGAAGAGGCCACCTCTCTTTCCTCCCTAGGTCAGTGACCCCAGCAGCTAGCAGGAAGCATGTGACCCTCACACCGCATCTGGGGGACCGTGCATCACACTCCTGCCCAGTGCTGGAACTTCTCCAAGGTTTTTGCTTGGCTGTTGGGGAAAGGAAGGTGGGAAGACATTATAGTTTACCTTTTTTTTTTGTTTGTTTGAGACAGGGTCTCACTGTTCTTACTCTGTCACCCAGGCTGGAGTGCAGTGGCACAATCACAGCTCACTGCAGCCTAGACTTCCTGGGCTCAGGTGATTCTCCCACCTCAGCCTCTCAAGTAGCTAAGACGACAGGTGCGTGGCACCACGGCTGACTGATTTTTTGTATTTATTATTTGTAGAGATGAGGTTTCACCACGTTGCCCAGGCAGGTCTCAAACTCCTGGGCTCAAGCGATCTGCCTGCCTCGGCCTCCCAAAATGCTGGCATTACAGGCATGAGTCACCGTGCTCGGCCTGTGGTTTACTCTGATCATGTGGTGTGTCATATATTTGACTAAATCCTTTACCTTTCTTAGTCCCCTCATACCTGGCAAGAATACTATTCAAATGGGCGTCATTGGCCCCATTTTATAGAGCTAGAAACTGAGGCTCAGAGAGGCTGAGTGATTTGCTCAGGGTAACACAGCCAGCACGTGTTGCCCTGTTATAGTTTAGCCTCTACATGGCCTCCAAGGCTTGACCTCCCCTATAGGAAGGGGAGTCAGAGGAAAATGCCAGGTGCGGACCACTCTACTTGGCACGGAGGCCCTGTGACGTCATATGCTAGGTCCCTCGGCCCTGGCAAGATGAGGGACCACTGTCTCTGGGCTGCATGAGGGGTGCAGGCCCTGGGGATGGTGGTTTTGCTGCAGAATACGGAGTGCAGAGGCAGAGATTTCCAAGGCTGACTCCAGTTCTCCCCAGAGCAAGCCTGACAAGCGGGACTTCTTTTTTCTTCCCTCCCTGCAGGACAGTAGGTAGGCACAGTGGGTGAGGGGTAGCAGGAGTTAGGGCAGGAGGGTAGAAGCTGCAAAGGGCAGCCCAGAGGGAGAAGAGAGGGCACAGAGACAGGACAAGAGACAGACAGCAGAGGCAGTGACAGCAGGCAGGATGGGGAGCAGCATGTGCTGGGAAGGACATGGCCACAGTGAGACCATGGAGAAGGCAGTGTCTGGGCCAGGCTACCAGGCAAGGCAGAAGCAAGTGCTGAGTCCTGCTCCCCAGGCCTGAGAAGGCCCCGGAGGAGGAACTCTGATTCGAGTCCCTAGCTCTGTAGGGGTTCCTTTCATCAGCTCAACAACCGCTTTCTTATCCCAAAGCCACCCTACTCCACCCCACAGACACGCGCACGCACACACGCACCCACACTCCTCTGTTTGGGACAAGAGACCATTCATCTCGCAAATGAATCCACTCTGCTCCCAAGAGGATCTGTACTTCCTCCACCCCAGGCATCTATCTGGGGCTGGTCAAACACATACATGTCCGATATATACAGAGGTGGACACCAGCCGGTCTCAGGGAGACAAGGAGACAGCCCATGGGCAAGGCGGGAAGCGAGCCAATGGGAAAACATGGCCACACCTTGACTGAGGGTTTTCAGCTATGCTCAGCCCCTGGCTCTGTTTGTTTCCCAGGTCTAAAGCTGACCCATGGGCCAGGACAGTGCTGGGCTGGCCACGAGAGGCACAGCAACCCTTCACCCAGGACCCCAGAGGGCACCACTGCCTCCTGGAGGCCCATTCACCCAGCAAACGTAAAACACAGTTCCCTGGACACAGTCAGTGCTTAGCAAAAGATTCTTATTTAAGTCACAAGTCTAGGTTATTTTTGGTGGGGGAGTGGGCAGAGAGAAATAGGGAAAGGACCCAGGAAAGGGGGAGTGGACAGTGGCAGCAGGACAAAGCAGAGGAGACCTGGGGAGATCCCTTTCCTCCTTGGTTCCGACAGCTCCAGCCCAGGGTCACCACTCACCTGACAGGTGCTCACGCTTCACAGCTATAAGCCCTCTGCCCAGCTAGTGTGTAAGCACTGGGGACTGGGCTGCCTCTTACTGCTAGAGCATATTTGTTGAATGAAAGCAGAGAGCAAGAATATGAGAATCCCAGGACTGGAAAAGACCCGCATATTTAGCTAGACTGTACTCGGTCTGGAGTACCACTGAGGCTTGCAGCCTCCATTGCAGGGATCCTTGATCTGTGATCCACTGTGGGCACGAAGGTGTGCATGATCCCACTGAAATCACATGCAAACATGTATATATGCATGTGCACGCATGCTTATGTTCTGTGCATCGTGCTGGCAGCAGAAACTCTAGTTGTCTTGATTCTCAAAGAGGTCCCTAACAAAAGAAGGTCAAGGACCATTCATCAGCATACCCAAGCCTCTGCTGAAACACTTGTAGGGGACAAGGTTTCACTATCTCCCAAGTCAGCTCATTCCAATGAATCAAGAAATCAATAAATATTTTTTTCTGTGAGACAAAACAAAAGGCGGAGGCTCAGAAGAGTACTTACATGCTCACAAGTCTGGAGGTGGAAGGGAGGAGGGGAGGTTACAATTCAAGACACCCACCCACGTGGAAAACATTAACAAGCAGCTAGCATGTCCTGCACGCTGAGAACCAGATGCCAGGACTACTAAGTAGAAAAGACAAGATTCCTACTCTCAGGGTGCTGACAATCTAACTACTGAGACAGACACACATATTGCTATTACAGGACAAGACCAATCGTTCAGACATGCTTTACAAAAAATTAGCCAGGTGTGGTGGCGGGCACCTGTAATCCCAGCTACTAGGGAGGCTGAGGCAGGAAAATCTCTTGAACCTGGGGGGAGGTGGAGGTTACAGTGAGCAGAGATCATGCCACTGCACTCCAGCCTAGGTGACAGAGCCAGACTCCATCAAAAAAAAAAAAAAAAGACATGCTTTACCAGAGCACCTACAACTCATCTTTCACAGGCTCACAGCAGCTGGAAAGAGGTCTGCTCCCAGTGGCAGCCAAGTAAAACCCCTCAGAGAAAGGACATCCATTTGTGTCATAAAGAAGCCAGTTGGAATGTGTCCATGTACAAGGGCAGGGAATGGCATTTTAGGTAGCAGCAATAGCAAGTGCAGGGGCTTAGAGGAGGGGGAGTGCTTGTTGTTTTCAAAAACCCCAGGTAGACCAGTATGGCCAGAGGAGGGCTGAATAAAGAATCACATGCCACCACCACCACCATCACGACACACACACACACACACACACACACACACACACACACACACACACACACACACAACAGATCGAGGACCTGAGACCTAGGCTGGAGTCCTGGTTCTGCCCCTCATTCCCTGAATGCATCATCTTTCTTTAGAAGAGCCTTAGTTTCCCCATCCAGACAATGTGGATGCTGCACACAGGCTAGGATATGGGTGCAGAAGCAGTAGGAAGTACTCAGTGCCCATCTTCTCTGCTTCTCCTAAAGCAGGCCAGCCCTGGACTCATGCCCCCATGCTGGGTTGATTGGGAGTGGCTGGAATAGGGACATGGTAGGAAACCCAGTACTCATGACCAGTACTCAGCAATTCCAGAAAGTTTGGGGATCAGGGACAAAATGTTGGAGGCACTGAAGCTTGATAGGATGCCCCTGGCCAGACAGATTGCTGCCTGCCCTCACTGGGACCTGGAGGCTGATCCAGGGGAGAGCAAACCTGGGGACCAATTGCAGGACGGGTTGCAGAGGCAACCCGTAGCTGGAACACAGAAGAATTCTAGATGTAGCTCTCCCACTGACTGGCTAGGTGACTGGCCAGGCCTCTGTGTCCTCTTCTGCAAAAAGTGGGAGCTATGAGGAAAGAGAGGCCACGAATAGAGCACCACCCAAGAGCAGGGGACTGTTCCACAAGGGCCATCTCCTCCCGGAGCCCTCCTCTGGGTACTGACGGTATCTGGCTCCCTGCCACTGCTACTTACTGATTACTAATGCCGTCTGCTTTCCTCCCTCCCACCTGACTCAGAAGGTCCACGAGGTGTGGTCTTCCCTCTGAGCCCATGCCTGTCCAGTCAACGTAATCTGACAGAGGGAGGGTCAGGTTGCCTCAGCCAACAGCTTCTCAAATGACGGTCCTCCTTGCCTGAGTCACACTTCAGCTTCCCAAGGGTGGCCAAGAGAGCTGGGAGCATCCTCCCGAACTCTGGGCTGGAATAGAATGGCCATTGCTCTCAGGCCCTGGGGCTGCCCCCTAAACACACACACACACACACACACACACACACACACACACACACACACCACAAAGGCTGCTGGGAACCCACCTGAGCTCCTTAAGCCCACTCTCAAACATAGGCACCTCATATCCTTGGGCAGAAATGTGGCTTTGTTCCATACATCCACACTGGTCAGGCAGCCCGTGGGCTTATCTCCATCTGTTGAGGGCACATCCAAACCCTCAGAAAACTGTCAAGACTGGGGCCTTTTAAAGAAGGACACTGTAGGTACTCCTCTAAGGATTTTAATGGCCATGTCCACACAGAAGGGCTGGGCCCAGGGAAAGGCCATTTGTTAAGCCTTGTGACACCCTTGCTACTATTCTCAAACCTCCAGTGGGTAGACCTGAGCAGCAAAGAGAAGTTTCATTGCTGCAGAGGCTAATGCTCTAGGAAGAGCTTCCTAAAGGTTGGAACTATCCAACAATGGAGAGGTCTTCCAGGAAGGACACTGGCAGGTGTCCTGAGCCAAAAATGTTCTCTGCTCAAATAGGTGTGGGAACTGTCAAGCTGAAGAAAGGTTAATAGGTTTTGCACTGCAGGGCTTCTCAGAGCCTTTACTTGCTAGTGGGCATTGTGTGTTTCCAAGGGAAAGGAAGGACACTGTGTCTTCCAAATGTATTTGACCACAAAGTCCTTCCTCCAACATTCACAAAGTGGGGGTCTCTTGACAGCAGGGCCACACCTTCCAGCTACCTCTGTCCCTGGAAAAAGAGGGAAAGAGAAAAGCTGCCCTAAGAATTCTACCAGAATGGAGTGAGACAGCCACATCTCCCTGGAGGCTGGAGGGTACAGGGACTACCTGGCAGGGGCTCTGGGCAGCCCTCCAAGGGGCCCAAGAGGTCATCTTCACAAGGAGGTAACTCAGCTTTTCCAGAAATGACTCCCATAGCCCCTTTACGGTTGTGAATATAAGTTCCAAACAAGACTTGGCAGGGAAGACCCCATGCAGCCCAGCCCCCACTCCGTCTAAGAACTGCCTTCCTTGGGTACCTGGAGAGAGAGAAGGGGCTCAGCCAAGGGCCTTAGGAATCCCTTTCCAAAAATGTATCATTGTTGCCGTAGATCAGGTTTTTGAAACTGGGTTTCACGGGGCCTAGTTTGTAGACCCAGAAGCCTTTTAAGAAACTGTGCAAGGTGCTTGTGTCCGCTTTGGCCTGGCACCCTCACCACAAGCTGGGAAGTCCCCACAAGAATCCAAGTCACCTCCTCATGCTTGCTCCTGTACCAGGAACTCTGGTGTGAACTCTGCCATCTCTCTCTCTGCTCTCAGGGGCAGTGTGCCACTCAGAACCGTTGGCTTATCTTCAGCTTCCAGAGCTGAGGTTCCAGGGGCACAATGGGCTTCTGTGCCCCCATGTCCTCACCCCCACTTAAATCCCAGCTGCATTCATGGTGTTTTGCTATTGTGATGGGAGCAGCCTGGGGGTGGTGCAGGAGGGGGTGGGCTCTTGGCACAGGGGTTGGCGCAGACAGGCCGTGGTCAGTGGTCAGCATGCAAGTCACATCCGCAGGCACTGCCACCGGGCCTGCCAGGCCTCGCACAGAATGGTGATGCTCCTGGGCCCCCTGGGTCCCTCCGTAGAGTCCCCTCCGGCCCACACACGACTCGCTTCCTCTCTGACCAGCCCCTTGGTGGCATTGAGGTGGGGGGTATTTTTTCTTGCCTTCTCAGCCAGTTGCTGTTTTGGAGCCATATTAGGTCACCAGCTAAGCCCTGGGCGCAGGAAAGGCCTGTCCCCAGGAACACAGCTGAGGCTTTGAGAGGGTTTAGGAGGCAAAGTGGGTGGGGGGTGAGGATGAGTGAGCCTGAAGCCAAGAGAGCCTTCCAGAAGTCAGCAGGCACAGCCCTCCATCACCTCCGAGGAAGCCACTGGCCTGTGAGCATCAGAGAAACCCCTCTTGCCTCCCCCAGCACTCTCTTGTTTGAACAGGTCTCAAATACTATAGATACACCATCCTGGGGTGTAGCATAGACTAAATTTAACAGACAGGTAAGCTAAGGCCCAGAGAGAGACGGGGTTCCCTGAAGTCAGGTTGTGAAAGACATTTCCCCACCACTGCACTATACAGCATAACCTTTTCCTGCTCCTTTCACACTGTGTGACTTTATGGGGAAACTGAGGTACGCAGCAATGAAGTGACAGAGGGCAGGTCTCACTGAGCTCCAGTTGGGATCCTGGATGCCAGAAATTTTCAAAAAGCAGCCCAACATCCTATTCTTATAGGGTACTCTTGATGGTCGCAAACTCCCAGGTCCTCTCAGGGGAGACCCAAAGGTGGGGAACAATGCCACCATAGTAGGGGGGGCAAAGGAAGGATAGAAGAGGTTGATTAGGGGTCGACACTTGACCTGTGGGTCATGTTCCCCCTTCTCCCACGGTGAGAAACTCCCGTGGGGCTCCCACAAGCACCCCCATCAAATCACCCACCATTAATACCCTATATCACCTTGTCTGTTTACTCATCCGTGGCCCCCACTAGCCTGTGGCTGTGAATCCCCCCGGGGCCTGCCCAGAGCCCAATAAATGTTTGGTAAGAGAACAAACAACTGAAAAGACGCATGTACCGAAGAAACATCCCACAAACGGTCCTCCAAAGTCACTGGTCACCTGAAGCCAGTTCCCCGAAGAGGCAGAAAAATCTCTTACAAGAAAGAACGATCTCCAGCCAAGAACCATTCCTCACGTGGAGAGAATGCTTTACAGTTTACAAAGAGCTTTGGCATAGAAATGCTTTTGCCTGACACCAAAGGGTGCACTTCCAGACCCATCTTCCTCCTCTGTACCCAGCCCCCTCCCACGCCTGTTCTACCCACACAGGTCAACAGGTCAGCCTGGGTAGTGTTGGCCTTGGGCCAGCATTTTATATGTCCATGTCTCCCCTAGTAAATAATGGCAGAGTTGAATTCAAGGGCGACCCTCTGCCTCCCTCTCTTGTCTCCACGTAGGCTTTCCTCCCCAACCCATTCAGGACTCTGACTCTCCTAAAACTCACCGGTGTGCCCAGGTCTGGAAGGAAAGTGACCCCCATGTGTGTCCTCCCCCTAACACACCTCTTGCATCTTTGCAGAGAAAGCCCCCACAAGAGGAGGAAGTGAAGGCCACAGATGGGTGTCTGAAATTCCCAAATGAGGCAGGAGTAAATGGAGGGAGGGGAGGAGTCCAGCCCACGGAAAGGAGTGGTATCTGGGCAGGCCCTGGAGACTCTTCAAAAAGGCTGGGAGGTGGTGGCGATCTGTGTATTTATCTTGCTGGCAAAGAGGCGCTGCCCAGTCAACTTTGTAACTGAATCTACCAAGCAGGCAGACTTTGCAACACAGCCGGCCCAGGTTTCTGCAGAAGGCGCTGGGCAGCTGGAACCTCTCCCCCTTTCTAGCCCCCTCCCAAGAGCTCAAGAGGATTTCCCTTTCATTTCCTTCCAGGCTAGGAGGGCTGGGGACAGCGCAGTCTGTGGGGTCAAGCCCTCAGAAACCACTTCCTATGCGGCTGGGGGAGGGCGAGCAGCTGGAGGACGTATCTGGGGTCCCCAAGTGAGAACAGCAGGAGAAGCCCTCTGGGCAGTCACTGCTCTCCAGGGTGCCTTTCGAGTCGGGAATGGCAGAGGTCGGAGAAAAGATTTTAGGCCCTTCCAGAGGAGCTCCCAGCAGAATCTGCACTCTCGGTCCCAGCCCGCGGTGGCCAGGACGAGGATAGGGTTGGGAGTGAAAAGGACGCTTGGAAGGGGCTCCCCGCCCAGACCGCACCCCAGCTGTCTGAAGAAAATCCGGAGACAACCCCTCCTCAACTCCCTCCCCCAACCCCTTTGGAGCAGGGCTGCCCTGGCAGGGAGAGGGGGCAGGAGAGCCCCGCCCCGGCCTGCGTTGCTCCAGCCCGGGCTCAGCCGGGAGGTGACGCGCTCCCGGCACCCCGGGGACTTCGGGCGGCGAGTTTGGCAGAGTTGAACGAAGCCAAGCCAAGCCGGGCCGGGCAATGCGGAGCCGGGCCGCGCCAGGCCAGGAAGAGCGGGTCAGACAGGGAACGGCCCGCCACGGTGGGGCGGTGGGGCTGTGGGGCGGTGGGGCGGTGGGGCTGTGGGGCGGTGGGCGGGGGCGCGCGGGGGCACCCACCTCTCCGCGCTGCAGCTGGAAGAAGCTGTTGAGATAGCTGGAGTGCAGGGGCGAGCCCAGCTGTTCCGGGCGGCCCTTGCCGAAGGCCAGCTCCGGGGGCGCGGCGCCAGCGGTCGGCTCGGGCCGGAAGGCATCGAAGGCGCTAGCCTGGTGCGTGTCCTGCAGCGACAGGTAGACCCAGTTGAGCAGCTGGGCGGGCTGGTACACCGAGGCGGCGCTCGTGTCGATGGCCGACAGCAGGCTCATTTTGCCGCGGCGGTGCCGGCCCCTCCCCGGCCGCCCGCTCGCGGCCCCCCTCCGCAGCGGAGGGGCGGGCACCGGGGAGCCTGTGCCCACTGCCCGCCTCCCGAGCCCCGACGGCGATCGCCCCGCGCCCTGCGCCCCGCGCGCTGCCCGCAGCCGCTGCCGCTGCCGCCGCCTCCCCCCGACTGCAGCCCCGGCGCGCGCGGGCGGTGGAAGGAGGCAGCGAAAGTTGGGCAGGAAACTTTTGGCCCCGCCCCCTCCGCCCAGCCCACTGCGTCCCGCCCCGCCCGGCGATCCGCTATCTGCCTCGCTGCTCACCCCTCCAGCGGCGGCTCCGGGGGTGGGGTCCACGATGCCCCGCCTACTCCCTGCCCCGCCTAGCACTGTCCTCGCCCTGCATTGGCTGTCTCGTTGAATATGAACCGTCAGGGGCGGAGGGAGAGGGGAGTGAGGCTCATCTGCATATGCAGCAAGGCGCGGGCCCGCCCATGCGAGGCCCCGCCCAAGCTCCACCTCGTCCCAGCCCGGCCAACCCAGCTCTCCGAGCTGCCGGGAGCTCAGTGCAGCCCCGGCCTAATCAATCTCGTCTCCCTCTGTCGTCAGCGCTCTTGTCTCGTTCTTTCCAAATCCTCTGCAATTATTTAATTTTCACTCAC
>NW_026652278.1:73992846-74050577 GCF_009828535.3 Hylobates moloch
ACACACACACTTCTAACTCCCTCCTCTCGCTATCACTATCGGACCCTCCCCCTCCTACTTAATTCCTTCCATCTGCAGAATCACTTTGCGGGCCGGCTGCGCCAAGGGGGGCCCGGGTTCCTGCCCCAGGAAAGACTCCCCGCCCCCTCCCCCTCTCCCTTCTCCTATTTCTGCTCTGGGCCCGCCTCGCTTCTCGCCCCTCTTCTCCACCCCGGCTCCAGCCCTAGCCTGCCCCGGTGCCTTGGCGAGTCGCCAGGACCCCAGCCTGGGCCGGGGGAGCTCGGGATAGCGGCTGTCACCCATCTCCCTGGGACAACTCAGTCCAAGACTGCCTGGAGGGAGCCCCGCCCCCGCCTCCGCCTGACGCCCCAGGAAGCCCCGGGGCCTTCACCGTCTCTTTCTCCGGGTGGTCTTTGCTGCGCCAGCACCGGGGACCTAGCCCAGAGGAACTCTTCGCCTGGCTGGGACCAAGTCACCTCTCCCACCTTCAGTCTGGCCCTGGAGCCATTCCGCCCAGCGCTGGAGTGCCACCTTGGCCACCGTCCAGCGAAATGACCTCTGCGTGACGCCTAACCTCTGCGAGCAAGCCTGTTTTCTCCTCTGTGAAATGGGGGCAGTCATCCTCCCGCCGCCGGGGACGTTTGTGTGCTTCCCAGCTTGGGCTTGGTAAGCGGGAGATATTCCGTAAAGGACAGCCCTTCCCCGCCACCCACTCCACGAGTTACTCCCATCACCTGCAGGGCACCTAACCACATCTGTGGTCGCTCGCACCACAAAGGCCTTCAGTGATGACCAAATGCCGCCCTTTTTCATCAACCAAGAGGCCCTTGGATCTCAGATCTCCATCTTGTCTATCAATTTGCAGTTATTAATACAAACGACAGCATATATATCAATCATGTCTTAATATTTTCATTCATCAAGAACACATCTATACAGTACCCTTTATATTTTTAAACAGTATTAAACCTATTTGTTTAAAGAGTAGGTACACGGTTGTTGCAAATGGCTCACCTGTAATCCCAGCACTTTGGGAGGCCAAGGCAGACAGACCGCTTGAGCCCAGGAGTTCCAGACAAGCCCTGGAAACATGGCAACACCTCATCTCTACAAAAAAATGCAAAAATTAGCTGGGCGTAGTGGCGCATGCCTGTGGTCCCAGTTACTCAGAGGGCTGAGGTGGGAGGGTCACTTGAGCCCAGGAGGTCGAAGCTGCAGTGAGTCAAGATCATGCCACTGCACTCCAGCCTGGGCAACAGAGTGAAACTTTGTATCCCCCGCCCCCACACCAAAAGAAATAGTTGGGATTATCTCTGGAACTCTGCTGCTGTCTTTGAGCTTCCAAGGGTGGAGGTAGGATTTGGAACCACTGATGAAGACCTTCCCTAGATTTTATAGAGAAAACTGCTGTTCAGGGAGGGGACATAACTAGGAATCTGACACCTGCTTAGAGAAACCTCTGGTCCTTCCCTGTGTCCTTCAGAGTGATTTGATGCCAAGAAGGTGTTTATCATACCTGGTGACCACACTGATGGCCTCTGCCTCTTTCTCCCCAACATAGTTTCTACCCAGAGCCTGGAGCATAGATAGTAAATAATTGGGAAATAGTTGCTGGGTTGATGATTGAATGAATAGGTGGAGAGATGGATGGATGGATGCCCAGATTTTGCTCCTCTTTGAAGCCTGAGTGGCTTCTTTGGTTTTGTACTTTTCTTCCTCTCCTTGCCCACAGGACAGCTGCTCAACATGTGGGCTCTGTACCCAGTAGGTGACTAATAAATATGAGCATCCTATAGGCAGTTTGCCTGGATGGCTACTAATTGACCTAAGGTTAGCCCTCAGCCAGCTGCTGGGAATGCATGCTCCAGGATCCCCTGAAACAACGTGTTCTGTGGGAGAGGGTAATAGGTGAGAGTGACCAAATGGGTATCAGAGGCCTAGGTACCAGGCCAGAAGACTGGGCCACGCCCAAGCCCTGCACCTTCTTGCCCTATCATGTGCACACTAAGGAACTCTGCGTTTAAAATGTCAGAGGTTCCAAGCCCTCACTTTACAGAGGAGGAGGTACCATGGCCCAGAGAAGGAAAAGAGCCATCCCAGGGTCTCTCAGTAAACCTGATAGCTAAGCCACCTGCTCCTAACCCACTACTACCTCCCAGCTCTCTCTTCATTGATCCCAGTGTGGCAGCATTCAGGTGTGGCAACTCTGGCCCCATATACTGTCCTCAGACCGGAAGGCAGGAGGGAGCACCCAGGTGAGGCTCACATTCCTGTCCCCTTCCCTGTCCAGTGGCTCCAGCCATCCCACAGCCTCCAGAATAGGTCAGTGGAATGAACACAGGATTTGGAGGAAAGAAACCTGGCCCAGTGACCTTGGGTAGGCCTGCCCTCTCTGTAAACCTCAGTTTTTCCAGGTATCAAATGGGAATGTTGATCCCATCCTTACCAACTTCTACAGTGACTGACAGGATCCAAGGAGGATGCAAAGAGGAAGGAGCTTTGCTGTTCCCTGAGTGAGTAGGCAGTCATGCGTGAGGGGAGGGTGACATTGATACTTTCAATAACAGTAATATTCAATTTACCTGGAGAAATGTGGGCAGGAGGGGGCAAGTAGGAAAAAGTCTGCTCCTAAAGTTGCCCGGGTAACAGGTCTGGTAAGTGTTTGGTGGAGTGTCAAACCAAGAGCTTTGAGCTCAGAGAAGCAGGAGAAACCTGGGCAAGAAGAGGAAGCAGTTGGTCTTTATGAGGGAGTCAGTCTTCAAATTCAGCCCAGGAGGCAAGCAGAGATGAGCAGGGGAAGAAGATGGGGCTTCACAATCCTGTGCAAATTGATGCTTCTCATTTCTGTAAAAAACTCCCCATGGTGATTTATCATGCGAAGGAACCCCTAACCCTCTTCAACCCACCCACACTCCATGTGTCAGGAATAAATAGCAAAGCACACACTGACAAAGCTAAGATTTGCCTCTCCTCTAGGCCAGGGCTGGGCATTGGGCTCCTTTGGACTGTGTGTTGACACAGAAGGTGTCAGTTTACAGCAGAGATGGCAAAATGGCAAATACTCTCCTTACAGGCACCACTGCCCCCATCCCCCACCCAGGACAGACCTCGCTGAGTGCAGATCCCCTTCCCAGGCAAGACTTCAGGTTCCTGCTCAATACAGCACCCCACGTCACCACTAATGAGATGTTGGAATTGGCCTTGAAGACGCAAATTATTTGCCATGTTGACTTTATATCCACCCTCCCAGGCTGCTCTCTAACCCTTATGGTGACTGTGCAGAATTATTAGGTTGGTGCAAAAGTAATTGCTCTTTTTGCCATAGAACCAACCCAGCGGGCTGAAATCCAGGTTTCAAGGCACCTTTACACACACATATACACACACACATACACACACACACTCTCTCTCTCTCTCTCAAGGCACCTTTACATACACACACACACACACACACACACACAACCTCCTCTTTCCATGGATGAAGTCCCGCTGTTTACACTAACCAGATTTCAGCCCCCACTAGCCCCCGACTTCTTTGTGCAGTGCACAGACGGCAAAACCATAAGGGCAGTCTGACCACTCCAGGCCCCACCCACAGGCTCTTGAGTAGCCTTTAAGTTTATCTTGAGCAGCAAAGGGTGGGTAGGTCCTTGAACCTTAAACTCAGCCTACCGCTCCTTGCAGGTTCCAAGGTGTGGAAAGTGCCTGGAGATTTGGAGACTGTCACTTTCTGGGCTCTGTGACACTGACAAGTTGAGTCTCCTCCTCTGGACCATTTCCTAGTGTATAAAATCTTCCCACTGCTGTTGGAATCCCAGATGACACGGGGAGGCAGGAGACACTTTGAGGGCCCTGGCCTCTGGAAGCCCTCAGAGAATGCTTGCTTGGTTTCATGGCTGGACAGTATGACATGGGCATGAGGGGTCCCAGCCTGGGTGTAAGGAGCCTAGGGTTTGTGTGTGGTCTGGGAAAACTGGCAGAACACCCTGGATCTAGAAGTCACTGGAGCAGGCCTAGTGGGCTTCCTGCTCCCTGAGGAACCGTCCTCAGAAAAGTGGTATCTAATGTCATATAGGAGCTATGGGCAGCAATCACAGAGTAGCCCCCTGTTATCCATGGGGAATACATCCCAAGACTCCCAGTGGATGCCTGAAATCGTAGGTAGTCCTGAAACACACACACACACACACACACACACACACAAACATGTGCGCCACACGTGCACACAATGTTTTGTCCTATACATACATACATACATACATACCCACGATAAAATTGAAATTATAAATTAGGTACATTAACAGATTAACAGATTGGGTGTGGTGGCTCATGCCTGTAATCCTAGCACTTTGGGAGGCTGAGGCAGGAAGATCACTTGAGGCCAGCAGTTCAAGACCAGCCTGGCAACATGGTGAAACCACCCCCTCTACAAAAAGTACAAAAAAGTAGCCAGGCATGGTGTTGTGCATCTATAGTCCCAGCTACTCAGAAGGCTGAGGTGGGAGGATCGCTTGAGCCTGGGAGGAGGAGGTTGCAGTGAGTTGAGATTGCCCCACTGCGCTCCAGCCTGGGTGACAGAACGAGACTCCATCTAAAAAAAAGTAGTGGCAGAGATTAACAATAATAAAATAGAACAATTATAATAATATACTGAAATAAAAGTTATGTGAACGTGTTCTCTCTCTAAAGGTTTTATTGTACTGTATCACCCTTCTTCTTATGATGATGTGAGATGTTAAAGTGCCTGCTTGATGGGGTGAAGTGAGATGAGCGATATGGGCATTATGGTGTTGCATTAGGCCACTCTTGATCTTCTGACGACATGTCAGAAGGAGGCTCATCTGCTTCTGGTGATACTAGACCATCAAGCCCTGTCAAGGTCAATGGCTGGATGTCAGGAGTGGACAATGTTTATAAGCAGGCAGCGTCCACAGCTTGGATCACTGGACAAAGGGATGATTCACGTCCCAGGTGGAACGGTACAAAATTTCATCACACTACTCAGAATGGCACACAATTTCAAATTCCTGAATGGTGTATTTCTGGAATTTTCCATTTAATATTTTTGGACTGCAGTTGACTGCAGGGAACTGAAACCATGGAAAGCAAAACTACAGATAAGGGGGGAACTACTGTACATTTTATCAGTAGCCTCTTAGCAAACCTCAACCTGCGGAGAGACCCCAGGCCTCCAGGGGTAACTGGTCACTCCACATGATGCCTAGTGGGTCGCAGCCAGTATTCAAAATGTGAGCTTGTCCTCTTGTGGGTGATGAAGAGAATGGCTCTGGAATTTCTATGTATTTAGGTTAGTGGGATATCTGTTTGGGAGATGGGATTAAGACACTCACTGTAAGTTGAATGTGCAAAGTTCTCTACATTATTCTGAGAAAAGCCTTGTTTACATCAAAGAATAGAAGGAAAGTTGGCTAATGGAGACTTTGGTAGGGGCTGAAACTGCCACTCCAGTCATCCCTTAGCCTTCCTTGCTTACTTGGAACCTTTCCATGGTGGTCCACTGGATGAAATCCAAACACCTACTGGGCAAAACATTCATGGCCTTTCAGCATCTGACTCCTGATCACCCTTCTACCCTAATGGAAGGTACAACCTACCCCCATAACCCTTACACCACGTGTACCCCACCTTCGGCAAAATGAAAGAACTGGCCTTTCCCATGTGTGCAAGGCCTTCCTTGCCTCCATGTCTTTGCACATGCTGTTCCCCTACTGGGAAGAGCCCCCTCTTTTAGTCTTCCTGGCAGTCTCCTCTCACACTTAGAGACCCAGCTGAAAAACTGACTTTCTGAAAGAAGCCCTTTGTGATCACAACCTCCTCCCCCATCACACACACCCATTAGACATTCTCTCTTTTATCTTTGACTATGGGGCGTTCACACGATACAATGACATTTGTAAAATGGTCGGTCCTCCCTTCTCCTCCATTCCCACCAGCACTCACCCCCGGACTATGAGCTTTTTAAGGAGTGATAAGCTCCTTGGCCTAACCCAGCGCTGGATCAGAGCAGGCCCTCTGTTTACTTAAGGAATGAATGAATAAACTCAGAAAGCCTTTGTGGTTTGTAGACTCAGAAACAGGAGATTGTCGAATCTGGGCTGGAACATCCCGGAGACTCTGAGGATTACAGACACGCAGGGAGCTCGGGCAGGGAGGGTCAGTGTTCTCTGAGCAGGCACGTCCTCTTCCCTTCTCACTCAGCTTCCCTTGCAGTGGGGTGGGGGCTGTGCATTCGCAGCAAGAAGGTGAGTAGGAACAGCGTGTCTCTTGGGAGTCGGCAAGAGTGGGTGTGGGTTCTCCATGCTTTCTGTCTCCCATCCATGAGGTGAAAGACTCTAAGAGAGAAGAGGCCAGATCTCTAAGTCAGTGTTGTAGGTGAGCTGACCAGGGTGGCCTCCCAGACTGTGATGTGTACAGTCCCTGAGATGGGGAGGCTTATCTGTTCCTGCAGCAGGGCCTGCTCTATCTCAGCTAATAGAGGAGCTCAAAGATGACCTGATCCCAAAACCTAATTTTACTGATGTGAAAACTGAGGCCTGAAAGTGGAAATCACATGACTTCTGGTTCTGTAATTTTCAGTTGTCCCCCTGAAAACCAGATAGTGACACCAGCCAAGTCTGATTCTCAATGCCAGCCTTCTTCTTTCCCCCAGCCCAGGGGCACAGAAGGGAGTTAATCATAATCCTTCTTCATAATATTATGTTTTGTTTGTTTGCTTATAGTACCTGTACAAACCAGCCACCATAAAAATGAGAACCCTGACAATAACTTATATCTACATATGAGATCTATCCCTAGCCCATCTCCTAGGTTCCCCCAACCTGACATAATCACCATCTGGAATCACTCCCTTGCTTTCCTATTTATTTAATTATATCTAATCTGTATGCATTCTAAAAACAGATATTTTTTATTTGTTCTTTAACTTTCTTAAAAGAGTATCATGCTGTATAGAATCTTTATGACTTACTTATTTCACTTAATATTGTACTGCTATTTTTTTTTAATTAGAGACAGGATCTTGCCCAGGCTGGAGTGCAGTGGCTATTCACAAGTGCAATCATAGTGCACTACAGTCTTGGACTCCTGGCCTCAAGCAATCCCACCTGTTTCCTGAGTAGCTGGACTACAGGTGTGTAACTCCATACCTGGCCATACTACTAAATTTTAGTCATATTGAGGTATGCCACTGTAATTCATTCATTGGTTCATTTAGATTTAGATTCCTGTATTCCATCCATTGTGTGACTCAACCACAGTTTTTTCAACTATTCTCCTGTTGATGGTTCTTGCAACTGTGAACACTGCTGCTATGACTCTTCCTGACCTACATTTGCAACAATATCTGTTCAGTGTATGTGCTACATTGTAGAATATATGCATGTTCACCTTTCCAAGACACTACTAATGTTTTCTAGTAATGCATAAGAAATCCTATAGTTTCACACCCTCTGCAACACTTGATTTCCCACTTTTTTATTTTATGAAATGTGTATGCAGTTGGTTCTTTTGCCATTTTAACAGGCTCCCCAACCTCCCTGGACCTCAGTTTCCAAATCTGCTGATGGTGGATGATGTTTTCAGTGCCTACACAGCTCCCAAAGTGAAGATGATATGGAAACTGGGTGGTGTCGAGGCCGGTCACACAGAGCCAAGGAGCAGAAATGCTTGCCCTGCTTCTGCCATGGTCTTCACAGTGAGAGATAGGCAGCTATGCCCCTGAATTCTCCAGGACCTGCCAAGTTGGGGCATTTCAGAGAGGAGAAACTGAGACTCAGAGCTATGTAATCAGCATGCTGGAGCATAGAAAGCAGAGACAGGCAGGAGGCAAGAACTCAGAGCTGGGAAAGGAATCCTGGCCCACCCAGATTGGCAAAGCCATTGCAGACCCATGGTTCTGGAGTTTTCCTGTTGGCTTGCAAAGTGATATCAAGTCAGAGGTATTGTTTTCCCTGGTCTCTGCCATTGATAAGACAGAGAAAAACAGCTCCCACGATAACATTGATGCTGCCAGCCCTTCCTGCCACTGGCTTTCCTGGTTGGAGTCCTCTCCTATGCTCCTTCCTCTCTCTCCTTCCGGACTGAGATTCAAGCCGAGATGCCTTATGGGGCAAAAGAGCCGGCGGTGAGATTCCCTCCTGCTTCAGCAGGCACATAGCTCCTTTTGATCTTGGACAAAGCCCAAAAGGCTCTGAGGCAGTGGTGTGCTGGGGCAGGCTCATACTGACTCATTAGAGCCAATTGCTAAATTTCGGGGAATCTTGTAAGCCAATTGTTAAACATAGTCATTATTAAAAATTAGATGATATGAGATTGCAACTAAATAATTTATTTTTTAAAAGTAATAAACACTCCTAACTCATCATGTCCTATTTACTTTATTGCATTTTACTGTTAACTATTCTCTGGAGGTAATTTACATATTGTATTTACATGGTGGAAATACCATATACTTGTGTACTGTTGTTCATCTTTTCTCAATTTGCATTTGAAACTGGTAGTTTTTATGCCACAGAAATCAGTGAACACTGCAAATCAAGGATGTTTTATTTTTTAGAGCGCTGGTGGTTAAAGATTTACTAAGACACCACTGCTGCAGGTACTTCCCCTGAGATACCACTCTGAGGACCCTGTGGTCCCAAGGCCACACAGTGATCCACAGATAGGGAGTACGCAGATAGGGAGTACCAGGATGACGGCCCACATCTTCAGAGGCCTCCACCACAATGCGCGCTTGTCCTCTGAGGCACTTTGCTGCCATGAGTCTGTGTCACAGACAGGCTAGACATGCCGAACGCTGTTTCCATTTCTTTCTCTATTTTAAAATATATTATTTTACAATGGCTGTATATGATCACTGTCAAACATTTAAGCTATCTGTAATCCCATCAGTTAGTAAGAACTTGTGTTAATTTTGTAATATACATAATTCTTGTCTTTTATCTATGCATAGACATGTTTTTAACTTTCACTGTAAAAACAGATCAGAAGCTGCTGTTTCTGTTTTGAATCCTGCTTTGGTGTTTCAACTCTGCAATATAATGTGAACATCTTTCCAAGTCAAAATTCATAAAAAAAAGATTCACTGTACTCCAAGAGATTGAATACCTCTTTCCCGGATAGAGCAATATCATTTTGTCATCAGGCAGACTTGGTTCACATCTCAGCTCATGTATTTGCTATGTGACTGAAGACAAGGAAAGTAACCTTTCTGTGCTTCTTCTGTAAAACATGGACAACGATAGCACCTATTTCATGGCATTATCCTGAGAATTAAATGAATATGTGTAATGCTTTTAACACTGCCTGATACAGAGTAAGCCCTGAGTAGTTGTTAACTAAGTTTTCTATTTTCCTTAACAGTTCACTGTGGGGTTTTTCTCTACCTGCTATGTACTTATCTCCAGCTGACTCTAAGACTAGAGCAGGAACAATTAAAATGGGTGAGATTGCATTGAAATGGACACAGCCCAAATAGAACTCTCAATTACCTGCAAATCTGCTCCTTTCCCCAGGCTAATCCATGTCAGTAATCAACCAAAAACGAAGTCATCACTAATTCCTCCTTCTTGCTCATCTAATTCATTAATAAGTCCTGTACATTCTGCTTCTAAAACACAGAGTGCCCACCGGCCTCTGCCCCCACCACCAACATCCTGCTCCAATCTGCTATCTGCTTGTGCCTGAGTTTGTGCAATATCCTCCTCACTGAGCTTCCTGCCTCTTCTCTTGCCTACCCCCACGACCCCCACAATGTATTTTACACCCAACAGCGAGAATAGTATCTTTAAAGCAGTGCAATCTGTAGGTTATGACTGATTAGTGGGTTGTGAAATCAACTTAATGGGTCATGATCAGATTTTTATTTGAATTAAATGGAAGAATTGAGTCTATCAGAATACATCACACAAGTATTGTTTGTGATACTTTTGTATCATTTAAAAAAAGACATTCACTTGTATACATATTTAGTATGCCTGATCATGATATACTATGTATTTCTTAAGCCAGAGGCGCCAGCCCCTAGGCCATGGACCAGTACCAATCCATAGCTTGTTAGCAACCGGGCTGCACAGCAAGAAGTGAGTGGCAGGAGAGCAAGCAAAGCTTCATCTGTATTTACAGTGGCTCCCCATCACTCTCATTACTGCTCAGCTCTGCCTCCTGTCAGATCAGTGGCAGCATTAGATTATCATAGTAGCACAAACCCTCTCGTAAACTGCACATGCGAGGGATCTAGGTTGCAGGCTTCTTACGAGAATCTAATGCCTGATGATCTGCAACTGTCTCCTATCACCCCCATGTTAGGAATATATGAATTAAAAAATAAAAAATTGATCAGATTATTTGAAGAAAAACCTTATCATATCCCACATCCAGATGGGACCGTCTAATAGCAAAAAAAACCAAACAAACAAAAAACAACCAAAAAAAAACAAGCTCAGGACTCCTGCTGATTCTACATTATGGTGAGTTTTATAATTATTTCATTATATTTTACAATGTAATAGTAATAGAAATAAAGTACACAATAAATGTAATAATGTGCTTGAATCATCCCAAAACCATCGCCATCACCCGTGCTGTCCCTGGAAAAACTGTCTTCCATGAAATCGGTCCTTGGTGCCAAAAAGGTTGAGGGCTGCTTTCGTTTTGTTATTTCATTTTACTTTGTTGTATTTTATTTTTGCTGTTTTTTTTTTTAATTTTTTTTTTTTCCCTAGATGGAGTCTCTCTCTGTAGCCCAGGCTGAAGTGCAGTAATGTGATCTCGGCTCACTGCAACCTCCATCTCCTGAGTTCAAGCGATTCTCCTGCCTCAGCCTCCTGAGTAGCTGGGACTACAGGTGTATGCCACCACGCCTGGCTAATTTCTGTGTTTTTAGTAGAGACGGGATTTTACCATGTTGGCCAGGCTGGTCTTGAACTCCTGACCTCAAGTGATCTGCTTGCCTCAGCCTCCCAAAGTGCTGAGATTACAGGCGTGAGCCACCGTGCCTGGTCTATTTTGGCTGTTTTTTATTTCATTTAATTATCCCATAGCAATGATCTACCAAGCTTCTGTGATCTGGTGAAGGCTAATGATTTACTAGCTGACCTAAGCTTTGGTCATTTCTCTTCTCCCTGCCTCTCCCTCCTTCCACAGTGATGACTCCCCTCTCCTTGCACCCTGCCTACCGCTTTATTAGGGAGAAGGCCAATCTTGCTGATCCCGTGCCAGGGCACAGTCTTGACATCATGCTCCATGGGGCCTGCTGGGTGGGCTCCAGGGTTTGCACCTTCACCCACTATGCATGAACAGGCGTCCTTCCCTAAGGCCCCTTCCTTGGTGGGCTCTGACTCTAGAAGCTCAGCAAATCTCTCCTGGAACCTTTGAGTATAGGGGTCTATGCTGTGCCTACTTCCCAGGGCTGGATGAGGATCTAATTAAAATAGGGGATGTGGACTTTCGTTGTTGGCTCTGAGGCTCTATCTGCTCACCTGCAAGTGATGTGGCCATGAGCAGAAAGCCATTCTAGGGGGAATGGACATGGTTAATTGGTACAAAAATATAGTTAGAATGAATAAAATCTAGTATATGACAGAACAACAGAGTGACAACAGTCAACAACCATTTATTGTACATTTAAAAATAACTAAAAGAACATAATTGGAAGGTTTGTAACATGAAGAAATGATAAACGCTTGAGGGGATACATACCCTTTTTACCCTGATGTGATAATTATGCATTGTTTGCCTGTATCAAAATATCTCATGTACCTGACAAATACAAACACCAACTATGAAGTCATAAAAATAAAACATAAAAAAAAAAAATAGAAAGCCATTCAGGTCTTCTCTCAGCTACGCCTGAGGGTAGCTGAGAGCGCCTGAGCCTGTCCTTGCCCTCTCAGCCTCCGAGGCTACTAAGAAGGCTCTCTGATTTATTCAGCCACTCTGGCCTGCCCCCTTTCTTTTTGGATTGCCAGATTTAGCAAAACAACAACAACAAATCAAAAAGCAAAAAACAAGGATGCTCAGCTAAATTTGAGTTTCAGATAAACAACGGATAACTTATTTTGGTAGAAATGTGTCCCATGCAATATTTGGGAGATTCTTACACAAAAAATCTTATTTGTTGTGTATCTGAAATTAGATTTTAACTAGGTGTCCTGTATTTTGTCTGGCAGCTCTACTTCTGGAGTTTCCTCAGTTTGCCTTGGGTCATCACCTAAACCATCCTCCGCCTTGGTTTCGGTTTCTGAAAATGGGAAGCACAGTAGATAACGCTCAAGAATGTTAGGAGGCTAGGAAAAAAAAAAGTGCTTTGGAAAGTAGGAAAAAGTGTGACACATGCATGAGGTTGAGCAACTCTCATTCTACAGATTAACAACCCCCAAGAGATGTGGAGATGGAACCTATGTCCTCCACCCACCCCAGCAAAGCTTCCTACCTAAGCTCCTCCACCCTCTTGTGTAGAACCCCTGCTTGGCCAGCCTCTTGCCATTGGCCATGCCACTTCCTACACTCTGCGCTCAACTGCCTGCAAGCCCCGTCAGTCCCTTATAGTTTTGCATGAAGGCACTGTCATTTTCTCCACCTTGAGGCTTGCAATCAGCCCGAATGGCTAAGCATTAGGATTACCATATGTCTTGGTTTGCTCAGGACAGTCCAGACTCATGCCTGTTATTCTGGGGTGAATGATCAATTAATAATGCTTCCTTTCACTTTCAAAAGCGGACAATAAATTATATGATGACTCATCACCATTTTGCCCTCTTAGTTCCTTAACTACCTCGTCTCTAGGGACTGTTACTTCCACTGTACTCCAGTCCTCAGAGTACTCCTGGCCACATGCAGAACTGCCCCACCTCTGACACTGAAAAATGCAAACATCTCTCTTTGATCATAATGCCAGTCCTTCCAACTCCTCTTATTTCTATTTAAAAACATTTTTTTTTCTCATTTACCTTAGATGTCTTGGTACATTTTGTCAATTTCTTTTGTCAGCATCCCATTAGTCCCATTGGCCTGGCCTAGAGGAGCCAGCCCACTTGCCTGGAAAATGTCCAGTGTAGATTCGTCCATTCTCTGCCTTCTCCACACTGGCCTTGGCTGTCAAGGGCTGCTGGAGAACCTTGCACAATCACACAGGCTGGGGCCATTAAATTATTGGTCTCCAGCTTCTACCGGCTCTCAGCAGAGTTCAGCAAGCCTCCAGCTCTCTCTTCATGCTTCTCAAAGGCTATTTCAAAGCTTTTTCACTTTTTTTTTTTTTTTACAATTTTGTTTCCCACTATCTTTTCATCCATCTGGGCAGGTGACTTTGTCTTTCATATCAGAGACTAAACAGAAGCCATTGAATGGATGGTTTCTCAACATTCTGCCACAAACCTTTCCACTTACCTGTATCGGGATCCATTTTGGGGGACCTCCTCTGTGTTTGGGAATGCTTTCTTCCCTGTCAATCATCTCATATCTTCAACCCTCCCCTCTTTCCTGTCCCCTCATAAGCAATGGAGCATCCCTGGATCTCTACCAGCTAAGAAAAATCCTTCCACTTCTCTAGCTACTCTTTCTGTCACTTCACAACCAAACTTATATGAGTTTTCTACACTTGCTGTTTCCCCATCTCAGCCACTCACTCATCCCCAAATCTTCTGGACCTCACTCCTACTCCTACCACTTCACTGAGAATGCTTTGAGGAAAGTCAAGATTGCCCACTCTGATGTTAAATTTCCCAGTTCACTGGCCACACCAGCCCTGACCTGAGCAGTATTTGACACTGCTGTTCACTTGGCCTGGAACTGCCTTGGCCTCTGATACAGTTTGAATGTTTGTCCCCTCCAAATTGCATGTTGAAATATAATCCCCTATGTTGGAGGCAGGGCCTGGTGGAAGGTGTTTGGATCATGGGAGCAAATCCCTCATGAATGGCTGTGTCCCATCCTTGTAGTAATGAGTGAGTTCAATTACGTGAGATATCGTGTTTTAAAAGAGCCTAGCACCTTCCCCCATCTCTTGCTCCCTCTTGTTCTCTCTCTTGCTGTGTGACACACTGCCTCCCATTTGCCTTCCACCACAATTATGAGCTTCCTGAGTCTCCACCAGAAGCAGATGCTGGCCCTATGCTTCATGTACAGCCTGCAGAACCGTGAGTCAAATAAACCTCTTTTCTTTACAAATTACCCAGTCCCTAGTGTTACCTTTTAGCAATGCAAACAGACTAACACAGTTTCCTCCTCTCTGACCACTGCCTGGCAATACCCTTTGCAGGCCTTGTTCTTCCAAGCCTTAAATGTTGGTTGTTCAGGATACTGAAATCTCTCAGAGGTACCTTATCCACTTTCATTGTTCCAATGACCTTTGTGTTGGTGAATCCTGTATTGATGATCTGTAGCTTCTATAACAAATGGAAACCAAGGTGTTGGCAGGGCTGCCCAGCAGAGGCTCCAGAGGAGAATCCATTCCTTTTCCCTTCTAGCTTCTTGGTGGCTGTTGACATCCTTGACATGCAGGCTTGTGACCTCATCAGTCTGCCTCTGTGGCCACGTCACCTCTTCCTCTGTATGTCTGTTCTCCTTTGTGTATTTTTTTTTTTTTAATTTATTTTTTTAAATTTTTTTTATTTTTCCATAATTTTTTTTTTTAATTATACTTTAGGGTTTTAGGGTACATGTGCACAATGTGCAGGTTTGTTACATATGTATCCATGTGCCATGTTGATTTCCTGCACCCATTAACTCGTCATTTAGCATTAGGTGTATCTCCTAATGCTGTCCCTCCCCCCTCCCCCCACCCCACAACAGTCCCCGGAGTGTGATGTTCCCCTTCCTGTGTCCATGAGTCTTTTAAAAGGACATTTGTCATTGGGTTTAGGGCCCACCCAGATAACCCAGGATAATCTCATCTTAAGAGCCTTAACTTAATTATATGTGCAAAGAAGCTTTCCAGGGATTTGAGGACAGACAGAGAGGTTCCAGGGATTTGATGTGGATATCTTTTGAAGGGGCCTACTATAACTCCCCTATCAATTATAAATAGGTCCATTTGCATATCAGAGAAAACCTCAAACTAATTATATCTTTTTTCTTTTTTTTGTCTAATATAAAAGCAACCTAGAAATAGGCCTCTAGTGCCAGTGTGAAAGTTCCATGTGTCATCAGGGGCCCTATTTCTAAGCTTCTCTTCTTTCTCTTCTTTCTTTCTCTTATTTCTTTCTCTCTCTCTTTCTTTCTTCCTCTCTCTTTTTCTCTCTCTCTCTCTTTCTCAGTCTGTCACTCAGGCTGGATTGCAGTAGCACAATCACGGCTCACTGCAGCCTGGACTTCCTGGGCTCAAGTGATTCTCCCACCTCAGCCTCCTGAGTAGCTGGGACAACAGGCATGTGTCTGACTAATGTGTCTGACAGCTATGTCTGACTAATTTTTTGTATTATTGATAGAGATGGGTTTTGCCATGTTGCTCAGGCTGGTCTGAAACTCCTGGCTCAAGCAATCCACCTGCCTCAACCATGTAAAGTGCTGGGATTACAGGTGTGAGCCACCATGACCGGCCTTAAGTTCCAAGCTTTCTGCTCCATATCCTATGCACTAGCTTTGTCCTTAAAGTCACTTCATGGTCCAAGATGGCGTTGGAACTCCAGCCATTATATCTAGGATAACTTGGAGGCCAGAACATAGTCACATGGCCATACCTAATTGCAAGGGAATATGGGAGAGGTAGACTTTTGTTCCAGGTCAAATATATCCATCTAACAACCAGGGTTCTTATTCTAATAGGAAAAGAAGAATGATGTTGAGACAGATAATGCACATTTCTATAATTAACAGCTTCTGAGTTCAAAATATGTGCTGTTAAGTGTGATCTGTGGGAGAGTAGAAGGTGACAAGATTTAGAGAGGAAATGGGGGCACATGTAGAGCCTTGTGGGTCACTGTAAAGATCATGGCTTTTATTGAGAGAGAGAGGGAGAGGGGGAGGCATTGGAGGATTCAGAGTAGAGTGACAGGATCTGACTTACACTAGAAGCAAGCGAGTGTGAAAGTATGGACACTTTTGGAAGCTACTGTGGTAGTCCAGGCAAGAGATGATGGTGCCTGAAAACAGCTGGGTAGCCTGTGAGGTGGTGAGAAATGGTTGGATTCGGGATATGTTCTAGAAGTAGAGCTGACAGGATTTCCTGACAGATTTCTCATAGAGCATGATAGATAACACCAATGGTTTTTAAAGCTAAGCATTTGGAAGAATAGACCTGTCATTAACTGAAGTGGGGAAGATGGATTGCCAGAGAGCAAGTCTGTAGGGAAGATTAGGAGCTCAGTCTTGGATACGGCTCCTTTGAGATACTGTTAGACATCCTAACTGAGATATCAAGCAGGCAATTAGATACAAAAATTCAAGGGAGAGTTCTGGACTAGAGCTAGGAGTCATTAACAGATAGATGGTCTTTAAATCCCTGGGACAGGATGAGATCACTCGTGGAGTGAGCATAGGTAGAAAATACACGTTAAGAACTGAGTAGTAGTGAACGCCAATATTTAGGACTTAGAGAGATAAGGGTGAACCAGCAAAAGAGCCTGAGAAGAAACAGCTTGAGGACTTTGAGAGAGACCAGGCAAAGGAAGTGTTCTGGAGACTAAGGGATCAAGGTATCTCAGGAGGAGGGAGCCATCCACTGTGACAAATGCTGTTGAAGGGTTAGGAAAGATGAGGACCAGGAATAGACTCTTGGATTCAGCATCATGGATGTCACAAGGGACCTTGAAGAAAGCAGTTTAGGGGGAGTGAGGGAGGCAAAATGCTGACTGGAGTTGGCACAAGAGATACAAGGAGCTCTGATGGGGGCCTGTGCTGTGGATGAGCCACAGGAGCAGAGAGGGGAGGGCAGAATCAGGAGATGTTAAAGAGGGTCTGATGATTGAATGGATATGGGGAATTCAGGAGAGCAAAGCTCTAGGAAGACATCCAGCTTTCTGGCTTGGGTCGCTGGTTGGATGGTGGGGCTGTACTGAGACTGCAAACGTGGGAAGACATGCAAGTTTTCATGGGGAAATGAGGAGTTCAGTATGGGCGTGCTGAGTTTGGGATGTCTTGAGACTTCTGGTTCATGTGTATGGGACCAACTGGGTAGTCAATCTTCAGGAGAAAGATCTGGGCTGACAGATGCCAATTTAGGAGATTAAAGAAGAGATTCAGAAAGACATCAGGTAAAGGAAGATCAGGACTGAAAATTGGTTCTGTGGTTAATGATGACAATATTTTCCACTTATCAGCCCATTTTATCAGTTCTGTGTTACATTAGACCCTTATACACTGTGATGGTTAATTTCAGGCATCAACTTGGCTGGGTTGAGGGATGCCCAGATAGCTGGTAAAACATTATTTCTGTATGTCCTCGGGGGTGTTTCTGGAAGAGATTAGCACTGGAATCGGTAGACTGAGTTAGGAAGATCCTCCACACCTGTGTGAACATCATTTAATCCACTGAGAGCCCAATAGAACAAAAAGGTGGACTAAAGGGGAATTCACTCTCTCTTCTGCAGCTGAGACTTCTACCTTCCTCTTCCCTCAGACATTAGAGCTCCAGGTTCTCGGGCCTTCAGACTCAGGACTTAAACCTGCACCTCCTGCAGATTCGCAGGCCTCTAGTCTTCGACTGAGAGTTATACTGTCAGCTTCCCTGGTTCTCCAGCTTGCAGTGGCACAGCATGGGGCTTCTTGGCTTTCATAATCACGTGAGCCAATTCTCATCACAAATCCCCTCTTATATATCTGCATCCGCATATTCTATTGGCTCCATTTCTCTGACTAATGCATATCCCCTACCTCATTTGTTCTCACAGCCACCCTATGACACCAGACACCTCATTTTACCAGATGTGGGAGAGACATTCACAGGTGTTAAGTGACTTGCCGCAATTCACACCTGGATTAAATGGTAATCCAGCATGCAAAGTCCACACTCTTTCCATGGCCTAGGAGGGTAGCACGGACGTTGGACTGTGGAGTTACCAACCCAGACACCCAGAGTGTGCCAGGCCTAGTGCTGAGGGCCAGGGCAGAGGGCGCTGTGGAGCCGGGTACAGGCTCACAGCGGGAGCTCTCACAGCTATGACCCATCTGAATGTGCTTGTGGGTTCAGCCAAAGCCCATGGGTGTGGGCAGCCTGGAATCTGAGGCTGGTCAGCTGTGGTCCCTGTCTCCTGGCAGAAGATGTGCTTGGTTCGGGGTTGGCTTGCCCTGGTTTGGCCTGGGAAGATCCCCAGAGACAAGCTTCCCACAGCGGTCAGCTCCAAGTCGGCTGACCAGAAAGCACTACAGCCCACAGAGTGTCCCTGGAGACCAGGAGCAGAGCAGCCGCCTTCCCCAGTTCTCTGTTTTCTGCCTGCCCTGCCTGTGTTACTATCTCAGCCTGACCTGATAGTGACAGGGACTTGATCCTGCCCAGGGACTGTACATTTTCTCCCTTGAAGTGAGAGAGGCAGTGCCAGCTCCCAGCCACCACCATTGCCCTAGGACAAAGTGCCACCCTTGCTTGGTGGGAAGCCAGGCTTAGTGGACTGTCTTGCTACTGGTGGTCTTGCTCCAAGCAGGGCAGCCACTCTTGACTCCCTCCATTGTGCTAGGGTCTTACCATCCTCTGGGGCCTTCACATCAAAGTTCACCTCAGAACCTGTGAAGAGAGAATGGATTTATTCTGCAATATGAGGTTACACCCAAGGGAGGACTTAGTGACCACTGGGTCATTATCGTGTTCATCATTAAAAGTTCTAATTAATTGCACAGTGTGGGCTTGGTTTTTTTTTCAGAGTTGATCATTGTCCCTGGGCAGCCCCTCTCCCAGCCTCCCTCCTGTCTCTGCCCCAACCTCCTCAGGCTCCAGGGACTTCTGTTTTTTTCAAGTCTGAGACAGATAGGCTTGTTCAAAATGCAAGTGGTAGAAAAGACATTTGCAAACAACAGGCAGAATCCAGAACTCAACAGACGGAAAGAATCTGAACTTAAGGAAAAAGGCATATATCTTAGATATGACACCAAAAACTCAAGCAACAACAACAAAGTGGATAAACAGAATAATTAAAACATTTGTGCTTCAAAGGATACTATCAAAGAGGTGAAAGGGCAACCCACAGAATGGGAGAAAATATTTGCAAATCATATATCTGATAAGGGACCTGTAGCCACAATACATAAGAAAAGCTACTACAACTCATTGATTAAAAAAAAAAAAGGCTGGACGTCGTGACTCATGTCTGTAATCCCAGTACTTTTGGGAGGCCAAGGCTATAGGATTGCTTGAGCCCAGGGGTTCTAGATGAGCCTGGACAACATAGGGAGATCCTTTCTCTACAAAAAAAATTTTTTTTAAAGTATCTGGACATAGTGATGGGCACCTGTGGTCTCAGCTACTTGGGAGGCTGAGGTGGGAGGATCACTTGAGCCTGGGAGGTCAAGGCAGCAGTGAGCCATGATCAGGCTATTGGATTCCACCCTGGGAGACAGAGGAAACCCTCTGTCAAAAACAAAGAAGGCCAGGCACGGTGGCTCATGCCTGTAATCCCACCACTTTGGGAGGCCAAGGCTTGAGCCCAGGAGTTTGAGACTAGTCTGGGCAACATGGTGAAACCCCATCTTTACCAAAAATACAAAAATTAGCCAATTTCATACTCAGTCTCAAAATAAATAAATAAATAAATAAATATTAAATTTAAAAAATTAAAACAAATGAAAACAAATCAAATAACCCAATTTTTAAAATGGGAAAATAAACATTTCTTTAAAGAAGACACACAAATGGCCAATAGGTGCATGAGAAAATGCTCAATATTGTTAGTCATTTGGGAAATGCAAATCAAAACCTCAGTGAGATCCCACTTCATACCCACTAAGATAGGCAAAGATGTGGAGAAATTGGAACCCTCAAACATGGATGGTAGAAATGTAAAATGGTGCAGCCACTATAGAAAACAGTTTGGGGCTGGGAGCAGAGGCTCACGCCTGTAATCCCAGCACTTTGGGAGGCCAAGGAAGGCAGATCGCTTGAGGTCAGGAATTCGAGACCAGTCTGGCCAACATGGTGAAACCCCATTTCCACTAAAAAATACAAAAAATAGCCAGATGTGCTGGCAGGCGCCTGTAATCCCAGCTATTCAGGAGCCTGAGGCAAGAGAATCACTTGAACCCTGGAGGTGGAGACTAGAGTGAGTTGAGATTGTGCCACTGCACTTCACCCTGGGTGACATAGGGAGACTCTGTCTCAAAAAAAAAAAAAAAATTTTTTTTAATTTTAAAAAAGAAAATACTTTGGTGGCTCCTCAACGAGTTAAACATAGAATTACCACATGACTCAGCAATCCCACTTCCAAGTCTATAACCCAAAGGATTGAAAACAAACAGATACTTAAATAGTTGTACACAAATGCTCATAGAAGCACTACTCACAATAGACAAAAAGTGGAAACAACCCAGATATCCATCAATGGATGAATGGATACAAAAAATGTGAACATTATTCAGCCATTACAAAAAGTAAAGTACTGATGCATGCTACAACCTAAATAAACCTTGAAAACGTTATGGTAAGTGAAAACGGCCATACTTAAAAGGTCAAATTTTGTATGATTCTATTTATATGAATGTCCAGAGTAGGCAAATCTGTAGACACAGAAAGCAGTTTGTTGGATGCCAGGGGCTGGGGAGGGTGGAGGGAGAATGGCAAGTGACCACTAGAGAGTATGGGGTTTCATTTTGGGGTAATGAAAATGTCCTGGAATTTGATAGTGGTAATGGTTGCACAACTCTGTGAATACACTAGAAAACACTAAATGATGTCTTTTAAAAAGGTGAGTGATATGTTATGTGAATCATATCTCAATTGAACAAAAGAAGGCTGTGGGCCGGGCGTGGTGGCTCATGCCTGTAATCCCAGCACTTTGGGAGGCCGAGGCAGGCGGATAACCTGAGGTCAGGAGCTCAAGACCAGTCTGGCCAACATGGTGAAACCCCGTCTCTACTAAAAAATACAAAAATTAGCCTGGAGTGGTAGTGTGCACCTGTAATCCCAGCTACTCAGGAGGCTGAGGCAGGAGAATCGCTTGAACCAGGAGGCGGAGGTTGCAGCCACTGCACTGCAGTCCAGTTGACAGAGCAAGACTCTGTTTCAAAAAAAAAAAAAAGGAAGGCTGTAAACTCCCTGGTCAATTGTGAGAACTTGTTCTGCAACGCCCCCTATGGGGGATCACAGACTCTGTTGTGAAGGACAGGACAGCCAGGGACCTGGAACAGGAGCCCTGGCAAAGTAGCTTGAGAAAAAGGGAAGATTTGTCAAATAGATGCAGAAATATCTGATGGTACCTGACGGCAGCCAGGGCAGGACTTTCAAGGCAGTGAAGACACAAAGGGAGAAGCTGACCGGAGCCCAGGCAGCCCCTCTCCCAGCCTCCCTCCTGTCTCTGCCCCAACCTCCTCAGGCTCCAGGGACTTCTGTTTTTCTCTGTTATGTAAGAATCCTCATGACCAGTCTGAAGGTTCTGTCTACTTACCTCACCAGTGCAGCCCTGGAAACACTGGACCCTGGAACTCTATGTTCCAACTCTAGGAGATAGTGGACCTGCCTGGCTTCTGGATTAATTCTCTCTGGTCAAACGTCCACTCAAAGTCCAATCAGCTGGACCTCAGAAGAGGCTGGAAATGGGCTGCTCCTCTTGGATCCTAAGGATGGTTTGTGTCACTAAGCAGGAGACAGACAGGGCTGAAGAACACAGAAACCAGCAACTCAAATATGCTGCTTCTCTTGTCTCTGTTTCCCTCCCTGTCAGCTCTGTCCCCACACTGCACACTGGCAGCAGCTCCAGACCTGCACGCCCTGGAGAAGGAAGGATTGGGATTCTTCCACTTCCAACCCAACGAATCCAAGGGAAGAACTCTGCCTAATCCAGCTTGTCCTGAGGTCAACGGAGCCCCAGGGGAAGGGTGACAATACTGCAAGGGCCTCCTCTATAGGCGTGTGCATGGGGTGGAACAGTTCCCAAGAAGGGGAGGGGAAGGCACAACTACAGTCATCTTCTACAAGGTCTATAAAAGCTGGGGAGAGGGGGTGAGGAAAGCGTAGGACCACCAGTCTGTCTGATCAACATGTGAGGCCTTCTTGGATTAAGACAGGATTTCCGGAGTGTTTCCATGATAGGAACGTTACTATTTGCCATCAAATTGCAGGATTGCTAGAACATGGGATTTGAAATTCCCTCAATGGATTCTGAAAATCGGGGAAGGTGAAGGGAAGACCTCATCAATAAGACACCGTAATACACACGCCTGTTAGAAAGCTACCGTGTGCTCGGTACTTCCCACTCCCTGAGCATCTCCTCAAATGAGTTCCTTTCACTGTTTTTCAGATAAGGGAGACTGAGGCTCTGAAAGGCATACTTATCTGAGCAGAGCAGGATCCCTGGAGGGCTCGGACTCCAGCCCAGACCCCTTCTATCATGGTGTACTGCCCCACCCTTTGCAGACCTCTTAGGTGGTGGGGGATCAGGCCTGGGACTAGGTGGGGGGACTGGATGTGTGTGGCCAGATGGGAGCAGCCTAGACCCCAGGAACTAAAGCTGCAGGGCACATGGCCTTCCCTAGGCACTGCAGAGCTCCTGTGGGAACTGATGGGGTGGGAGGAGGCAGTGTTTGTATGTGTGGGAGATCATATCCTTCCAACAAACACATGCGTGAGGGGCCTGAGGCTCCTCCCTGTGACTAAAGCCATTTGTTTCTAAGCAGTAAACTGTGACTGACCAGGAAACCGACCAATGCTTCCAGGGAAGATGCTCATTGGATGCCCTCCAGCTTCAAGATGTCTTCCTCAAGGGCCTCCCCAGCTCCACACTCCGGATGTTGGGGCCCTTCTGTGACCACCATCTTTGAGGTGACAGGCCTGGGAGTGGTCAGTTTGTTCCAGAGAAGTCTTTGGAAAATGCAATCACTGTTTACACATTCCTGTTGGACTCAGATTTAGGACAGATGAAACAGATGTGTCCTGGATATCCCGGAGGGGAGGGCTGGGCCCATGGGAGAAGACACAGGAAGGAATGTTGCGATTCAATATGAAGACAGACTTCCAGGGGTTATAGACGTCTCTAGAACGAATGTGGGTTACTCTGGAGGAGTGAGCTCCCCTTGGTCTGAGGTATACAAGCTGAGATTGAATGTCACCTTGGAGGACAGATGAGGAAGGAATCACAGCAACACAAGTGAATTAAACTATGAGACTCTCAAAGTCCTCTCCCAGGCAGGGCCCAGTGGCTCACACCTATAATCCCAGCACTTTGGGAGGCAAAGGCCAGAGGATGGCTTGAGCTCAGGAGTTCGACAACAGCTGGGCAGCATAGAAAATTTTAAATTTTCTACAAAATAATTAAAAATTAGCCGAGTGTGGTGGTGTGTGTCTGTAGTCCCGGCTACTCAGGAGGCTGAGGTAGGAAGATCTCTTGAGCGAGGGAAGTTGAGGCTGCTGTGAGCTATGATCATGTCACTGCACACCAGCCTGGGCAACAGAGCAAGACCCCATCTCCAAAAAATAAAAGAAAAAGAAAATAAAGTCCTCTTCCCCTGAGTTTTCAGGTTTCTATACTCTTCCTCTTGCAAGCTTTATTTCCACTCCACTATCACCTTTTGGTTTAGGGAAACAAATTATGTGATGAACATGGCTTCCGGCTTCTCAGCTTCCTACCCTCCCAGCTTTCAGGAACTGCTGCCATGCAGTTCTGGGTGGGGAGGGGTGGGAGGCTGGTCCCGCCCCCAGCACTAGAGGAGGCCCTGGTTTGTCTCAATCAATCAGCACAGCCACATCTCTTGCCACAGTGGCTGCTGGCGGGGGGCAGTACCTGAAGACCAAGGCAGTCTGGAGAGAGTATTCGCTGGGACACAGGTTTTGGCTCCAGTGAAGGCATGGAGCTCAGCAGGGTGAAGCAGAGCAAGGCCCAGGACTTGTGTGTTATGATGGTGGGAGGGAGCGTCCCCTGTCTTTGGCCAGACTGAGGAAGCACACGCCCTGGTGCGACAGATGTGCTCGTGCCCTTGCTCATATTCTCCTATCTCATATTACCAGCTTTTGCTTTTTATTTTATTTTATTGTTTTTGAAACGGAGTCTCGCTCTGTCGCCCAGGCTGGAGTGCAGTGGCGCAATCTCGGCTCACTGCAGGCTCAGCTCTCCGGGTTCACGCCATTCTCCTGCCTCAGCCTCCCGAGTATCTGGGACTACAGGCACCTGCCACCTCACCCGGCTAATTTTTTGTATTTTTAGTAGAGATGGGGTTTCACCGTGTTAGCCAGGATGGTCTCAATCTCCTGACCTTGTGATCTGCCTGCCTTGGCCTCCCAAAGTGCTGGGATTACAGGCATGAGCCACTGCGCCCGGCCTTTTTTTTTTTCTTTTTTGAGACAGGGTCTCTATCACCCAGGCTGGAGTGCAGTGGTGTGATGATGGCTCACTGCAGCCACGACCTCCCAGGCTCAGGTTATCCTCTCACTTCAGCCGCTTGAGTAGCTGATTACAGGTGTGCACCACCATGCCTGGCTAATTTTTGTATTTTTTTTGTGGAGATGGGATTTTGCCATGCTGCCCAGGCTGATCTCGAACTCCTGAGCTCAAGTGACCCTCCAACCTCAGCCTCCCAAAGTGCTGGGACTGCAAGGATGAGCCACGGCACCTGGCCTGGCTTTTGCTTTTTTTTTTTTCCACTGGCTGCTGGAGCCCACTCTACCTGCTCCAAGGCAGGCCCAAAGTGCCATGCATACTTAGTAGGACAGCTCTGACACGTGGTTTTATATTGGTTCCTGAAATTCCTCAGTAAGATTGTACTCTAGTTTTCCAGAGGTAATTTTTCAGATAGCCCTTTATGGGCTGTTTTCCTTCCCTGTATTGGTTTCTCATGTTCCTACTGGTGTTTCTGAGATCATTTTCCAAATAAACTCCTTATCCTCATATCCTTGTCTCAGGATCTGGGGAGACTCTAATGTGAGACACATGAACTGGTGCTGACGGCTGCCCTAAGCTGTAATAGGAGCCAGCCTCAGGATGGGATCAGGACCACGGAAGAAGGCAGAGCTGAAAGAACATGAAAAGTGGCTCCTTGGGACATCAAGAAACTCTTGGGCCCACCCTTCCTTGAAGTCTGCCTGTGCTCTAGCTATTTCATTATTGTGAACAATGAATTTCCTTTCTAGTTAAGCCAGCTTGAGTTGCGTTGAGTTTTCTATTACTTGGAAACAAAAGCATTGTAAGTGATACAATTCATAACACGGAGTGGCCTAACCATAGCCTTGCAGCCTGGTGTAGTGAACAGTAAATGTTTGATGATAAGACAAGCAGAGGCCAGGCATGGTGGCTCACACCTGTAATAGACCAGCACTTTGGGAGGCCGAGATGGGAGGATTGCTTGAGCCCAAGTGTTTGAGACCAGCCTGGGCAACATGGCGAAACCCCAGGTCTACAGAACATGCAAAAATTAGCTGGGCTTGGTGGCGCATGCCTGTAGTCCCAGCTACTAGGGAGGCTGAGGTGGGAGGAGCCATTGAGCCCAGGAGGTCGAGGCTGCAACGAGCTGTGATTGTACCATTGCACTCCAGCCTGGGCAACAGAGTGAGACCCTATCTCAAGAAAACAAACAAACAAAAAAACAGAGAAGGAGTGACAGCTGGCTGAAGAAGGCACAGTCAGGCAGGAGGGACACAGTTCAACTCTCAGTTCTGCCACTTAGCATTTAAGTGATTTGACACATTACTTCTGTCTTATTTATAAAACAGGGGCAATGTTTCCAGCCTTTCAGGGTTATTGTGAAGATTTTGAAAATCACTTTTGAAAAGTAGCTAGCATGTAACGAGTGTTCAATAAATGGTAGCTCTTCTTGATAATAGAAAAAGGAAAAGAAGGAGGAAAGAGGGAAAGGAGCAGTAACAGGAAGATTTCATCTGTGCCCTTGACGATTTTTTTTTGTTTTTTAAGACAGAGTCTCACTCTGTCGCCCAGGCTGGAGTGCAGTGGCAGGATCTCGGCTCGCTGCAACATCCATCTCCCGGGTTCAAGTGATTCTCCTGCCTCAGCCTCCTGAGTAGCTGGGATTACAGGCGCGTACCACCACACCAGGCTAATTTTTGTATTTTTAGTATAGACGGGATTTCACCATGTTGGTCAGAATGGTTTCCAACTCCTGACCTTTGTGATCCACCCGCCTCGGCCTCTCAACGTGCTGGCATTATAGGCGTGAGCCACTGTGCCCAGCCCCTTGACAATCTACTTAGCTAACAGAAGTTTTAGAGTTGGAGAAAGGAGTAGTCAGGTCTGACTGGAAGGAGGGTCTGTCTTGGACTGTGAGGGAGGTAGGATTAGTGGCTAACATCTATTGAACGCTTTTCAAGCACCAGGCACTGTTCTGAAGCTTTTTCACTTATAATTCTTTTACTCTTCCTAAAGACTCTTTGAGGCACATACTACTATTACCAATCATTTATCCCTTTACACAGAAGGAAACTGAGGCACAGAGAAGTTAAGTAACTTGCCCAAGGTCTCACAGAAAGTATATGGCAGAGTCAGATGAGAACCCAGGTGGTCCAGCTGCAGATCCCACACTCCTGACAGCTGCTGACTCTTTGGAACCCGAGACAAGGCTAATGTCACAGATGCTGGATGACATGAATTATAGGATAAGACATTTGGGTTCTGTCCTGTAGGTGGTAAAAGTTTACTGGTGCAGGTCTGGGGACAGCGAGAACATTGCATAATCGCCGGGTAGTTGGTTACATAACTATGGAGTCATCCTTGGAACCAGGTTTTTAACCCCATTGTTCCCGTGGGAACAAATCTTCCAATGTATTTTTCAAAGAGGAAACCAGAGAGTTGCAAGGCTGCTGTTGACCCCGGGGAGAGGCGAGGCAACAATGTAGGAGGAAGACCGAAGGTTGAAATAAACACTGAGAGAAACTTCCGAGGGGCTGTAAGACCCTAAACCGTGCCCTGGTGAGGCACTGGGAATCATCCTTCCCCAAAGAAGGGATTTTCACTCATCTGAAGGTGGTTTAGGGGCTGACAAAATACCATGAGGCCCTTCAAAAATGAACTGCAGGAAAGGAGAAGAAATTACAGCCCTTCCAATTTCAAGTCACACAGCCTTCTTGTCTACCCCCCAAAACCTAAAAAAATTGCAGCAAAGATATTTATTTTTTATTTTTTCCAATCTCTTGAGTTATTCATAGGGGAGACATACAGAGACAGACTTTTACAATATAAGGAAGCAAGTATTACATCAGAGACCACCACTGGGTCCTGCTGCTACAAGAGCTCACAGGAAGGATGTCAAGGTCTCAGTAGGCCGTCAGGGTCAGGCAAAGCCTTGCGGAGAGACACCCAGCTATGTGTGGGGGTGAACCAAGTACAGAAGAGAGGCAGGACGTTCCAGACTAAAGCATGGAACAACTAGGGAACTACAAGCAGTGCCACCAGACCGGGGCAGTGAATGCAGCAGAGGCCAGCTCCAAGGTCCAGATCATGAAGTAGTTTTAAGAGACTAAGTGGTTAGGCCAGGTACGGTGTCTCATGCCTGACATCCCAGCACTCTGGGAGGCCAAGGCAGGTGGATCACTTGAAGCCAGGAGTTCAAGACCAGCCTTGCCAACATGGTGAAACCCTGTCTCTACTACAAAATAAAAAAATAGCAGGGTGTGGTGGTGCGTGCCTGTAATCCCCGCTACTTGGGAGACTGAGGCATGAGAATTGCTTGAACCTAGGAGGCAGAGGTTGCAGTGAGCCAAGATCGCAGCACTGCACTTCAGCCTGGGCAACAGAGTGAGACTCTTTAAAAAAAAAAAAAGAGAGAGAGAGAGAGAGACTAAAGGGTTAGAAATAATTTTGAAGACAATAATTAAAGGACTTTAAATAGAAAAAAAAATCCAGCTAGTAGAAGATATTGGGGCATGTCTTATTTTAAGAAGAAGTCATAAATGAATAAATTTAATTCAATCCTAAATTTAAAAGGGGAAAAAAAGAAGACATTAACAAGAGTTCTGGGGCCAGATGTGGTGGCTCAGCCCTGTAATCCCAGCACTCTGGAGGGGTCAAGGTGGGGGGATCACTGGGAGTTAGGAGTTTGAGACCAGCCTGTGGCAACGTAGTGAGAACTCATCTCTAAAAAAACTTTAAAAATTAGCCGTCTGTGGTGGTGCATTCCTGTAGTCCCAGCTACTTGGGAGGCTGAGGCAGGTGGGTTGCTTGAGCCTGGAAGGTTGAGGATATAGTGAGCTATGATTACACCACTGCACTCCAGCCTGGGCAACAGAGTGAGATCCTATTTTTAAAAAACAATAAGTAAATTAATTAATTAGAGTTCAGTTTATGAAAAAGAAATAACTCTTTTCTTGGCAATTTTAAATTATACTGTAGTATCATAAAGGTATGAATTTTCAAGTCTGAACTTAATTCCTTCATATATCTCATAAACTAAACCTCTTAATAGATTTTCAAAAACAGATATACTTTTGAGGTTTCTTTTATAATAATCATGATTTTATTTTGAAGCTAGCTCCTGATGTGTTGTAACAACCAAATAAATGCATCACAAAGCACTATCACTTTTACTGCTGTCACCATAGCAATGAGACATAGAGGTTCAATCTTCATAGCATGGCCTTCGAAGCCAAGCAGATATTGAAAAGCTACCATATAAATACATAGCAGTTCTCAGAAATAAAAAGATCCATAAGCGAGCCAGAAATTTTGAGGACTTTTTCAGAAGCCCCAATCAGAAGGGGTGTGATCAGAAGAGGGAAGGAGTGTCATAGGAGGCAGGTGGTACAGCCAGGGCAAGCCATCTCTACTCAGCTAAAGTTCAGGCAGGGCACTCGGCTGCAGGCAGCACCTAGAGTGTCCTTAGGATATAGGCTGTAAGCGAAGGCGCTGAGTGGATGAAACCACCCAGGGAGAAGGTGCCTAGGAGAGTGAACAGAGAGAAAAGTTAAAGGCCGAGGCTGTGAGGGGTGGGCAGAGGGAGAGGATTCCATTTAATGATGAGTCATTTCTTTATGGACTCTGTCTAACCCTAACCATTATCACCTCTGTTGTTTCCTCCAGAAAGTCTGCTGCGAGGCACTATTTGTTAGGGAAATGAGGGTGGAGGTGACAAACAGGGACTGGAGAAGTATTTAGTTTCAAGTGTATTCTTGGGGTTCCTGTCAACTTTGCCCCTTTTCCCCGTCCCTCCATCAGTGTCTTTTCTCCAGGCTGAGCCATATCCAGACACCACCATACTCTGGGGCCTCCATTTCAGAATGCTGAGCCAATTCCTCTCCCTTCTCAATAGGTTAGGGCCTTCAAAGCCCTAAGGGCAGAGGGTTGGAACCTAGCTTTACTGGGACAGGTGCAGGGAGAGAGATTCGGAGTCACAGCTGCTGTGACTTTACTGATGCTGGCTCTACCAACCTCAACCTGAGGGAGCTCAAGTCTGAACCTCTAAGAAAGGAAAGGGGGATACCTCCGGTTGAAATTGGTGGATTGAGCACTGGCATTAGCTTTTACTCCATCCCACTAAAATGACAGAAAAAGGGACAAGAAAAGGTATAAACCCACACAATAGTGAGACTAGAAAAGGGAGTTATGCAACATAAGTTTTCAGCCTGGAACGATGACAAAAGAGTGTAACTGACTCAGTAGACCAAAGAAAGCTGAATCATAACTGGGCAGGTGAAAAGCCATGGAGCAAGTTCATTTATATTGCAGAACCTCCAAAAAGCTCGAGAACAGGCAGTATCCCTTTCCTCTGGAAGTGGGCTGAAGATGGTAGATCCAAAAAAAATAAAATCATTGATCAAAAGTCTGTTTTATTACCCAACTGATTTGCAAACATATGCCCTCACAAAAACCTGCATGCAAATGTTTACAGCTGCTTTATTCCTAATCACTCCAAACTAGATACATCCAAGACGTCCTTGAATAGGTAAATGGATAAACTGTGGCATACTCATACAATCGAATATTATTCATTGTCAAAAATAAATGAGCTATCAAGTTTGAAAACACATGAGTGAATCTTGAATGTGTATTGCTAAGTGAAAGAACCAATTTTGAAAAGACTGTACACTATTTGATTCCAAATGTAGGATATTCTAGAAAAGATGAAACTATAGAGAAAGTAAAAAATTAGTGATTGTCAGTGAGTGGGGAAGGATTGAGTAAAGCACAGGGTATTTTTAGGGCTGTGAAACTATTTTGTATGATACTGTAATGGTGCAATTGCCAAAATCTATGAGACTTACAGCACAAAGAATGAACCTCAATTTATGCAAAATTGAAAAAAATTATTTAGGAGGTCAGCAGATCCCAGAGTGGAATGAAGAATGTGACAAAACAATTTAACTGTGTTACAAATGCAGGAACCAAGCTGACTGAAGGTGATGAGGGGAAAACGTGCTGACCCAAGTAACTTTGGAAATGAGTGGAATCTGTACACTAAAGGAAAAAACTGAACATAATTACTGTGCTGTAGTTATAATCTAGTTATTTCCCATGGAGCACAGGCTAACAATTTTGATACTGCTATGTATGTATACCAGAACTGAACAATTGGGTAAGTGGCTGGAGCCTGGTTTCTCACTGTTGGAGTGGGAGGTTACAGATCAGTAAGGGGAAGAGGCTAGAATGATCAATTTATTAATGTTTTAGAGTGGGAGTGAACCATATGAACTCATGCTTAGCTTAATACAGATACCATGTCATTGGTTACATATAGAAATATTTATGTTTTTATGTTTTGTGTTTCAAGGGTTACCATGCACACATATATTTCTTGCTTTGTCCAATGGGCAGGCCTAGAAGCAATGACATCTCAACATCAATGAGCACCTCTATCACCCAGATATTGGTTTCTAATATCATTTTCCAATAAAAGGAATCAAATGTCCATGGAGAAATGGCCAATTCTAGAACTGGGACCAGAAATATACAAGATAAGCCTGGAGCACCTTGTAGTACCAGAAAGTAAATAAGTGCTCAATTAAACAACAACGACAACACACACACACACACACACACACAATGCACCCACAATAATGGGTATGTGTCAAACCACCATACTGAAAGAGCTCCTAATAGCCAAAGCTGGACCAATTTGAGCAACTAAATAAATATTGGATTATAACCCAAAGTACAAAATAAATACCTGTGAGCTCATACTGATATAATGATTTAATAAATAAACAGAGAAGAATAGTCAAATATCTTGTTCAGAAAAATCTCAAATAATTTGTGGAGAGACTCTTCCCTCAAAGATGTAGAACATAGCTCCCCAGTCCTTAAACATGAGCTGTGCATAGTGACTTTCTTCTGATGAATACGGTGTGGAAAGCGGTGGAGTGGGGGGTAGAAAGAATGACTTTACAGAGGATAAACCTGACAAACATGATCTCGGCCAGATGAGCAAAGTTACACATCAGTGATTAGTCATGTTGACAGTATGTAAGCTTGATATAAGGCATCTCTATGGTCTTTCTCTCAAGAACACACAAGCCTGGTCTAACCGCAAGAAAAATATCAGACAAATCCCAACTGAAGGACATTCTACAAAATACCTAACCAACACTCCTTAAAATAGTCAAAGTCATCAAAAGCAAGGAAGGTGTGGGAAACTGTCACAGCCAAGAGGAGGCTAAGGAGACATGACTACTAAATAAAAAGTTTATTTTCAAAAAATCAATAGAAACAACAAATGCTAAATAATGCTAGCTAAAACCCAGAATGCCCTGAACAATCTACTTCACTAAAATATATAGAAGTATTTTCTGGGCCAGGCGCAGTGGCTCATGCCTGTAATCCCAGCACTTTGGGAGGCCAAGGCAGGTGGATCACAAGGTCAGGAGTTCAAGACCAACCTGGCCAACATGGTGAAACCCCATCTTTACTAAAAATGCAAAAATTACCTGGGCATGGTGTTGGGTGCCTGTAGTCCCAGCTACTCGGGAGGCTGAGACAGGCGAATCGCTTGAACCCAGGAGGCAGAGGTTGCAATGAGCCAAGATCATGCCACTCCACTGCAGCCTGGGCAACAGAGCGAGATTCCATCTCAAAAAAAAAAAAAAAAAATTCCTGGTACAAGTGTAGTGCTCAAATTTATTCCTGGTAAGTACAGATTGAGGGTAATAAACCTAGATCTCTCGATGAATAGATGACCAGAAAGAATAAATTTTAGTAAATCTTATCTTAGGATGACATAAAAATAATTCCATTATATTTTTTGAAAATAGATTATTAGAAATTAGAGTAAGATACATATGTGTATAGTATCCCTACTTCTAATTTTAAAACTGAAGTCCACAAATAAACTGAAAAGACATTAGATGTCATTCTTGTAGAATATTAAAACACCGAGGGAAGGTGAAAATTCCCCCTTGGAATAAACTTAATATATTATGTCCCCAAAAGTCTAAAAAGTCTAAGAAGTAGGTAAACCCCAGATCTGTTCACCTCACCACACAGATGAGGAACAATCTGCACTCCACCTCAGCCAAATCTAGAGGCTCATTATCTAGAAAAGATAACATGGAGTGCACAGACAGAAAGACACCAAGCATTGAGGGGTGTGGAGTATTAAAAATACGTATTAAAAAGAAGTTTACAGCCAGGCAAGGTGACTCATGCCTGTAATCCCAGTACTTTGGGAGGCCGAGGCGGGCGGATAACCTGAGGTCAGGAGTTTGAGGACAGTCTGGCCGACATGATGAAACCCCGTCTCTACTAAAAATACAAAAAAGTTGGCCGGGTGTGGTGGCAGGTGCCTGTAATCCCAGCTACTCCGGAGGCTAAGGCACAAGAATCGCTTGAACCTGGAAGACAGAGGTTGTAGTGAACCAAGATCACGCCACTGAACTCCAGCCTGGGCAACAAAAGCTAAACTCCATCTCAAATAAATAAATAAATAAATAAAATAAGTTTACTTACTACTACAGCCATTATGGGCAAAAGTTATGGAGGTTCCTCAAAAAATTACAAGTAGAGCTACCATGTGATCCAGCAATCTCATTTCCCGGGATATATGCAAAAGAAATGAAATCATATGTCAAGAGATTTCTGAACTCCCATGATCACTGCAGCATTATTTACAATAGCAAAGATATGGAAGCAATCTAAGCATTCATCAACAGATGAATGGATTAAAAAATGTGGTACATATACACAATGGAGTACTATTCAGCCATAAAAAAGAAGGAAATCCTGCTATTTTTAACAACATGGATGGACCTGGAGGGCATTACGTTAGGTGGTGTAAGCCCGGACAGAACGACAAATACCGCATGATCTCACTTGCATGTGGAATCTAAAAAAGTAGAACTCATAAAAGCAGAGTAGAATGGTGGTTACCAGGGACTGGGGGTTGGTAGGATTAAGTTGTTGGTCATAGAATACAAAATTTGAGTTAGGAAGAGTATGTTCAAGAGATCTATTGTATAACATGATGACTATGGTTAATAACAATGTGTTGTATACTTGAAAATTTTTAAGGTAGTAGATTTCCAATGTTCTCACCACAAAAAAAAATGATAAGTATGGGAGGTAATACCTCTGCTAATTAGCTTGTTTTAGCCATTTTGCAACGTATACATAATCAAAACATCATGTTGTATGCCATAAATATATACAGTTTTGTCAATTAAAAAGTAATAAAAATTTAAAAAATAATGGGGGCAGGTACAGTGGCTCATGCCTGCCCAGCATTTGGGGAGACTAAGGTGGAAGGATTGCTTGAGGCCAGGAGTTTTCGACCGGCCTAGACAGCATAGCGAGACCCTGTCTCTACAGAAAAAAAAAAATTTTTTTTAATTAGCTGGGCATGGCGGCATGCACCTGTAGTCTCAGCTACTCAGAAGGCTGATGCAGGAGGATTGCTTGTGTCCAGGAGTTTGGAGGCTGAAGTGAGCTGCGATCACGCTACTGCACTCCAGCTTAGGCAACAGAGCAAGACCTGGTCTCTAAAAAAATTTTTAAATAAAAATAAATAGATGTTTACTTACTAGACGTTGAGACCTCCAGTCTTGTTTCCCCACTAAAATATCAAACTATGAGCAGCCAGGCTTATAAGGTTTGGGCAAGGACTGTACAGGCAGCCTCCCTAACAAAATGCTCAGCCTGATTACCCTAGAGAGGAGCCCTCAGTCACCAAGCACCCCCAACCCCAAAACACATGTGTGCGCGCATGTGCGCACGCGCATACACACACACACACACACACACACACACAATTCAGTAAGATATTTTGGTGTCTTCTTCAGATAAGAAGACAGTCAAGAATCACCTGTCATTTGAGGAAAGCTCCTATTAAGAAAGAAAAGCAACTTGGAAGAAATAGAGGCTGTTCAGGGAGAAGAAAACTTCAAGAAAAACTGTCATTAATATCCTCAGAGAGACGAGAGAAATTGTTGCGTACCTGAAACAAAAAGAAATGTAAAAATGAATATTCAGCAAACAAAAATAGACTTGGAAATTAAACACACAATAAGAATAAAAACTCACTAGATTAAGAGAATAAAAAGACATACCAAAGGCTGGGTGAAAATATTTGCAAACATATATCCCATAAAGAACTTATGTTCAAAATATTAAAAAAACTCTTACAACTCAATAATAAGAAAACAAACAACCCAATTTAAAAATGGGTAAAATACCTGAAGAGTTACCTCTTCAAAGAAGATACACAGATGGTAAATAAGCAAGTGAAAAGATAATCAGCATCATATGTCATTAGGGAATTTCAAATTAAAATAGCAATGAGATATCACTTCATACCTATTAGAATGGCTAAAATCCAAACACCACAATCTGAAATGCTGGTGAGAACTGAGGGAACAGGAGCTCTCATTCATTGCTGGTGGGAATGGAAAATGGCATAGCCATTTTGGAGAACAATCTGGAAGCTTCTTACAAAGCTAACCATATGAGCTTACCAATGATCCACCTCCTTGGTATCTACCCAGATGAGTTGAAAACTGATGTCCACACAAAAACATTTATATGAATGTTTACGGCAACTTTATTCATAATTGCCAAAAACTGGAAGTAACTGAGTTATCTTTCAATAGGTGAATTGATAAACAAACTGTGGTATATCCATATAATGGAATATTATTCAGTGATAAAAAGAAATGATTATCAAGCTATGGAAAAAACATGAAGGAACTGTAAATGTATATTACTAAGTGAAATAGGCCAATGTGAACAGGCTACATACAATACAATTCCAAAATATGGCATTCTGGAAAAGACAAAACTATAGAGAAGCTAATAATTTCAACTGCCTGAAGCTTGGGGGCAGAGGAAGGAAGGGATGAGTAGGAAGAACACATTTTTTCAAGGGATTGAAAATATAATATTCTGCATGAAGTATGTAATGGTCGATACATGACATATATTTGTCACAACCCATTGAATGCACAATACAAAGAGTGAGCCCTTATGTAAACTAGAGGCTCTAGTTAATAATAATATAGCAATACTGGCTCATCAGGTGTGACAAACGCACCACACTAATGCAAGATGTTAATTGGGGAAGTTGTGTGTGGAGGAAGAGGCGCTGTGTGGGAGCTCTAGATTTTCTGTTCAATTTGTCTGGAAACTTGAAACTGCTCTGGAAATAAGATCTGTTGGCCAGGAGTGGTGGCTCATGCCTGTAATCCCAGCACTTTGGGAGGCTGAGGCGGGCAGATCAGGAGGTAAAGAGATCAAGACCATCCTGGCCAACGTAGTGAAACCCCATCTCTACTAAAAATACAAAAATTAGCTGGACTTGGTGGCTCGCGCCTGTAGTCCCAGCTACTCGGGAGGCTGAGGCAGGAGAATGCTTCAACCCGGGACGTGGAGGTTGCAGTGAGCCAGGATCGTGCCACTGCATTCCAGCCTGGGTGACAGAGCAGAACTCCGTCTCAAAAAAAAAAAAAAAAAAAAAAAATCTGTTAAATTTTCAAACAAGAATGTGTAATTTTAAGAAAGAAAAAGATTCATTAGAAAGGAAAATGAAACTGAGAAACTCTGTCAGAAAGTAGAGAAAAAAATATAGACATTGAAATCAAGAAAGAAAAGATGAGGAAATCAAGAAAGAAAAGATGAGAAAATCAAAGGACAAGTTCAAGGTCCAACATCTGACCAATAGAAGCACCAGAAACAGAGCAGAGAGAATGCTGGGGAAGAAAGTCATCAAAAAATGACTCAGGAAATGTTCCTAGAACTGAAAGACATCCATTCCCAGATCAAAAAGACTCAGCAGGAGTCCTGCACAATTGATGAAAATAGATCCCCAACAAGAAGACAAGATGATGAAATGTTGAAACATTTGGAGGAAGAAGAAGATGCTTAAAGATAACAGAGATACAAACAGGTTACATACAAAGAATCAGTCATTGCAAGGGCATTAGACGTTGCCAGGCACACAGTAGCTAGGAGGCAGTGCAGGAATGCCTTCAAAATTTTGAGGGCAGATTATTTTCAAACTCAAATTCTATGTCCAGCAAAATTATCAATCAAGTGTGAGGGTAGAATAAGAATATTTTTAGGTATTTGCCTCAACAGTCCCCACTTGCAGGAGCTACTAGAAGAAGCGCCCCACCCAAAATGAGGGTGTAAACCAAGAAAGAGAAAGAGTTGGCATCCAGAAAACAGATGTAACACAAGAGAGACAAAGAACAAAGGCGAAAGAAGATCCCTGTGGCCAACTGTGCAGTGAGCCTGGAGACAGGCAGCCAAAGAGGAGCTGATCAGAGGGGCCCAGAGGAATTTTTCTAAAAAGACAGAAATGCTAGATTCTCAATAAGGGCTGAACACACTGAGAGGAGATTTACACAGCTGAATTAGTGTTTTGGCAGATAAAATGAAGTCTACAAAACATTTTTAAAAAATAGAGCAAAATGATAATGATTAATTCCAGAGGAGAAAATACTGTTTGGAAGAGAAAAAGTAACTGTGATATAATTTATGTCTCAGCTGTGGATAGTGTTTACACTATAATAAATGTGAATCCTGAAAATGGCTCTAACCAAAATTACAACAAAGTCAGAATGGGAAGTTGGGGGGCAGCACAAGAAGTGTGTGTGTGTATGTGTGTGTGAGAGAGAGGGAGGGGGGGTGGCGATGAGGATAGGAGAGGTGTATGTCAAAGAGACCAGACCCTTATTTTTCACAGTAGAAAGTCCATTGGTAAGTCTTGAAATGGAAAATACAAGTTATTTCGAAATATGAAAGTAAATACCAAAATAATTACTGTAAAAAGAGTTGAGAGTGATTGCCTCTGGGGAAAAAGAAACAGTGGGAACAGGGTAGGAAACTGGTTCTTGTTGTAACAAAAGAATAATTTGTCTTTTAAACTGCGTCCATACATAATTCTGATAAAAGTAAAAACAAAAATAGAGAAAAAGAATAAGAGAAGAAAGAAGGCTCACACGTAGACTGCGCACCCACCCTCGGGTAGCACTATTCCTAACACCTCCTCAAGCTTTGGCTCATTTAATCCCCACCTGGAACAGTTCCTATTATCCAGGTGAGAAAAGAGGCCTAGAGACTCTGAAAACCTGCATGGGGCACACGTCTAGCAAGAGATTTGCTCAATTCATCCATCTCCCGGCTCCCCCAACTTTGGGCAACTCTTACCAACACATTATTTTTCTTCTGAGTTAGTTTCTGTAAGGAGGAAAGGTCTGGTCTTTTCCCAAAGCCTTCCTGGAGCTCCTGCTGACTTGGGGACATAACTCTGTCGGTGATTTAATTCATTCCAGATGGAAGGCTCCACTTGGCTCTTAAAACATGCCTTTGGGAGTGCTGAGATTTGCAGATAAGCCTTGGGATGAGGGAGGAAGAAAAGGAAGCCAGAGGGTGGCAGAATATGAAGGCTGGGGGTGGGAAAGTCATTTAGGGATGAGTTCGAACCTGATGGAACAGCCTCCTCCACAGCTGTCAGGCCTGCAGCCAGGGTTTGGGGCCTCGGGCCACCAGCCCAGAATCTTAGGGTCAGAGACACATGCACTCCACCCATTCACAAATTCCCCAGACACTTCTGAATGCCCAGTGGCAGACACTGGAGTGGGAGTTGCGATGCAGGGTTGAATAAAATACAAACTACTGCCTTGAGATGTTCACAGTCTAGCAAATCAGACAGCAAAATGGACAAGTGGATAGCCAAATATTTATGATCCTGCGAGATTATAAATATTTGGGACAGAGTACAGAGGGAGGACAAAAGAGAGTCATAGTCATGGAGGAATGGACAGTAGGCTGGGTCATGAAAAATCAACGGGCAAATTCCAGGGAACAAAGTTGGGAGGGATACACCAGGCAGAGAAAAGGGCAGGGGCAAAGACATGGTGGCCTGCTGGATGGCAAATAATGGAGGCTGGGTGAGAAGGATCTCTCAGGGTTCCTTGGAGCTGCCCTACACAGCTCAGGGGTGCTGGTAACAGCAGATAGGGTGTCCACTCCTGGTCCCTCCTCTTCTGAGCATTGTGACCTCGATGAAGGTGCTTCACCTTTCTGAGCATTGGATTTTTAAATCTATTTATGGAGAAGGTGGTTTTTAAATTAAAAAATCAACATGAAAATAATATATTACATTGTATTGGGAGGGAGTTGTTTTTGTTTTTGTTTCTTTAGACACAGGGTCTTGCTCTGTCACCCGGGCTGGTGTGCAGTAGTGCAAACATAGTTCACTACAGCTCACTCTCCTGGGCAATCCTCCTACCTCAGCCTCCCGAGTAGCTGGGACTACAGACGTGCACCACCGCATCCAGCCTATATATTTTTTAAAACCAAGAATGTGGCATACGTGTTTGTGATGAAGAACAAGCTTTTTGGTCCAACCCTCTCTACCCCGATTCACTTCCCCAAGGCAATGTCTTTTAGCCATTTCTATTTTTATTTATTTAGATGGCTAGCCTTTGTAACTCTACATTAAATGTTTATGGATCTGTTTCTTAATTTACCAACATTAGATAATGAAAAGTAATCATTTAGTTCGCATAAACTCCTTTTTCTCTTCTTTGATTCATCTATCTATCATCTATTTATCTATCTATCTGTCTATCTAATCTGTCTTCTATCTATCTTCTAATCTGTTTTCTACTGTCTATATTTGAACATTTAAACAATTACTTATATTTCTATTTCTTTTTTTAAATTAATTCTATTCACTATCTTGACAACCCTGTATGACGATAAGACTATTAACTCCTCCCTTTTCTTATGTTTTTCCCCCAATTAATGGAGCATTCCATTGGCTACACATTTATTTTTCTATCGTCAAGATAGTTGGCAGGGTGCAGTGGCTGACTCACTCTTGTAATATAGTAAATAATGGCAACAATATCTCCCTTTCACTTAAAATGCCAGGTCTTCATATTAAATGAAACATATATGAAAGCCTAGAACTGACTCCCTGCCTTGGTACAGCAATCACTATACAGTCTCCAGCTCGGACCTACGCTTGGAGTAGGTGCACAAGTCTGCTTACTTCCCAGACCCTGGCTCAAGGACATGAGCTGCTTTGTAGTGAGGTTTTTATTTGTTTACACAAAATAGAAAAGTTGAGGACAATATAGTGAATGTTCCATAACATTAAACTGATTAATTTAGGGGATTTTTATTTATTCTAAAAGTCTGTTCCTTTTACTTATTTTGGTATTAAAATAAAAATGTTATTAAAATTTATATTGAGGGGCCAGCATGGTAGCTCATGCCTGTAACCCCAACACTTTGGAAGGCTGAAGCAGGAGGATCACTTGAGCCCAGGAGTTTGAGACCAGCTTGAGCAATGCAGTGAGGCCCTGTCTCTATAAAAAATTAAAAAATTAGCCAGACATGGTTGTGAAAGCCTGTAGTCCCACTTACTTAGGAGGCTGAGGTGGGAGGATTGCCTGAGCCCAGGAGGTGGAGGATGCAGTGAGCAATGATTGTACCACTGCACTCCAACCTGAGCAACAGTGAGATCCCATCTCCAAAAAAATTTTTTGGATTAAAATTATCTCACAAAATGATGGATGATTTTTATTCAAAGGCTCCAAAACTGAAATGCAGAACAGATAATATTTTAATGTACTCCTTAGCCAAATAAAAAGTTAGGACTCTTGTTTGGCCTTCCATGTGGGCAGGGGATGCAGTTTGCTTACAGGTCCTTGAAATGCAAATGTTTAGGAACCACTGAGCTAAATGGATGGAGAATGGAAATCCAGGTGGTTCTTGACTGTAGCTGCAATGACTTTTGTTTTGAGATGGGGTCTCACTCTGTCACCCAGGCTGAAGTGCAGTGGCGCAATTGTAGCTCATGCAGGCTCAAGCTTTTGGGCTCAAGTGATTCTTCAGCCTCAGCCTCCTAAAGTACTGGGATTACAGACATGAACCCCTATGCCTGACCTGCAATAACTTTTTGTTCCCTCTGAGCATGTGCTGTGGAGGTCAGCCTAGGGCGGTACTGAGTGAGTGAGTGGTCTGCATTAGGGAGTGTTGATGAATGAGATGGTGACCAGGGCTGACTGCTGGGGCTCAGCCTATGGAATGGGCTGGACTTGTGGGGAATTGGAATGAGTCTTGTCTTTTCCTCTCTTGGAGATGTTGTCCAGGAGAGCCTGTGGCTTTGCTTCTCTTTGAGAACAAAGGAAGGAAAGGGGTTTTGTTATACTAAGATGGCTGGAACTGGAGCATCCAGTGAGTGTCTAAAAATGACATAGAAGGGAGGGTTATTTGAGGCTGGAACCCCAAGAAGCCTCAGGCCAGGTGTGCTACAGAAATCTGGGAAGCCTTCCTGTGGGAGGGAGGGGATGGAATAGAAGTGGCAAAGTGCATGGTGTTTGGGGGGACTGTGGAGGGAACCATCAGGTCAGGCCTGAGGTGGTTAGGGTAGCCTTTTGTGTATGGCGTGATGTAAGCAGCTGTTAAACAGTGGGAAACGGGGTTCCCTGTCAAATAATTTGGGGAAATGCTAGGTTTAACAAAGTCATACAGGTTTCTTTACCACAGGGCTTGTACATGGTAGTGTGACCAGTGAATCTCCAGGAATCAAATATAAGTTTCCCAAAATTACAGACCCTTTCCTTGGAAACTGCCATGGACAGTAGGAGAGAAAAGGGTGGAGGGGCTTGAGGGGCTGAGATCATGGCGAGTCTTGATCCAGAGGCCTCAGTCCATCCTGTGTGTGAGAGAAACACGGATAGAGAATTAAACCTGCAGAGTCCTGGGGCCCATCCCTAACAGGAGGCCTGAAGCCTGGCCCAGGAATCTATGTGCTTAACAAACTGATTCCCATGCCAGGGCTCCAGGAACCACACTTTGAGAAATGACGAGTGCAGATGAGACAACTCCAATGAACACAAGGCCTGGAAGCCACAGCACTGGACGGCACTTAAGGATTCGAGCCTCCATGGGGGTGGAGGGCTGAGAGCTAAGAGCCTAGATCCCCTGCCCCGATAAGGGATTTGGGTGGGGAGAGCTGAGCCGCCCATGGTCTGGCTGTGCAGGTGACCACAGCAAAGCCACTTGCCTTCCCCCTGGTGTCTGAAGTGAGATACTGCAGATCAGGGCTTACAGACCTCCCAGAGCAGGTTGGCCGGCAGCTGCCCTCAGAGATGTAAGAGGACAAGGCCCAGCTCAACCCCGCCTCTTCCAGAAAGCCGGTCTCCCCTGGCTCCTCTGTGCTCCTTCAACACCCGTTTCTGAAACACACCACCTCACTTTGCCACACCTCCTCCTGATGTTTCTAAAATGGTTATTTTAGATCTTATGGGAAGGATGGGGGCACTGATAGCTTTATCTCTGAAAGTGGGGAGCCCAGGGACACTGTCTATAGCTGAAAATAGAAGTATCCTACTTAGACTTACAGAGATAACAAACAAGCAGCAAATGCCAGCCATCTAACTGGATAGGGGGAAAGGGGAGAGGAGATCCCCCATCTGATACGGCCAAATATCTGTAAAACAGATAAATCAAGAGAGCAGAAAGACATCATACTGTATGGCTCCATTTATACGACATTGTGGAGAAGGCAAAATCATAGAGATAGAAATCAGACCCATGGCTGTCAGGGAAGATTTGGGGATGAGCTGAAGAAGGAAATGGCTTTGCAGTCCGGTTGGGAGACAGGAGGGGGAGGAAACCTACTAGGGAGCAGGGTGGGTTAGGGAAAGTAACCTACCCCAGCAGACCATGAGACACTAGCGGGAAAAGATCAGCCTGCTTCGCCCAGTGCACAGAGCTTTCCCAACCGTGTCCTGGCCGCTGACTAATGTCTTAGGGATATGAGAGGCCGGGGGAGGGATGTGGCCAAGGATTCCGGGAGGGGCGGTCACAAGATATTGGGTAGGAATGAGAACAACAGCAAGAGCAACCAACTTGATCAGAGCTTCCCAAGGGCCAGACATGGTGTGCTATGGGCTTATTTAATCCTCACAATGATTCTATGGACTTCTTATTACCCCTACATGGCAGAGGAGGAGACTGGAGCCCAGTGATATTAGGTAATCTGCACAAAGTAACACAACCAATAAGAGAGAGAAGGTTTTGGACACAGGCGCCTCTGGCTTCAGCACCCTTGCCTTTAATGGCCACTGCTCTGTACGGTCTGCAGGCCATGAAGCCAGTGATGGTGGAGAATCTTCTACGACATTCGTGCAATGCAATGCACCTATATCACCATGGCTTACACACTTCTGTTGATAGTACTCACTATTTTCCTGGGAAGGCCATGCTTAAATGGACTCAAAGTCAACTTCCTTATACATTCATCCACAGCCCCAGTTACCCCTTTAATCCTTGAGGTAGTCAGGAGTGCTACCAGTCAGTCATTCCTATCTGCACATGGGCTCTAGGTGTGATTGCACTTCCTGGCCCCATGAAGTTACGTGTTGCCATGTGACTTCCTTTGGCCAGTGAAATGTGAGCAGAAGCCTAAATAGCCAGTGTGTGGTTTATCTCTTTACTATGCCATTGCTGCAGTGTCTGGGGGAGCTCATGCCTGCATGAAGCCTGACTTGCCCTGAATCCCTGAGCAACTAGGATGAGGAGAGCTCCATGCTGACCTGTGTTGAACATGTAATGTGAGCAAGAAATAAACCTTGGCTGTGTGAGCCACTGAGATTTGGGGATTGTTTATTATCATAGCAAAACCTAACCTATCCTGGCTGAATCTGGTCCCAGAGAACAAGTGTCCACTCAGGGTCAACAACAGTCCAGCCTCTTCTAAGTCTTCTCTAACCTGGATAGCCCCCAGTTTTTCCAGCTGAGCCTTCAGTTTGCTGACCTCTCACCTGATCTCTTCTTCCGTCTGGAAGTGTGGAAAAGGAACACAGTCACCCAGGAGCAATTTGTAAAATCTATTATCCCTTCCCCCTTCTCAGTATTCTTTATTTTTATTTTTATTTATTTATTTATTTTGAGACAGAGTCTCGCTCTGTTGCCCAGGCTGGAGTGCAGTGGCGCAATCTCTGCTCACTGAAAGCCCCGCCTCCCAGTTCACACCATTCTCCTGCCTCAGCCTCTTGAGTAGCTGGGACTACGGGCGCCTGCCACCAAGCCCGGCTAATTTTTGTATTTTTAGTAGAGACGGGGTTTCACCGTGTTAGCCAGGATGGTCTCGATCTCCTGACCTCGTGATCCGCCCGCCTTGGTCTCCCAAAGTGCTGGGATTACAGGCGTGAGCCACTACGCCCGGCCCTTTCTCAGTATTCTTTCTACCTCTGTGATGCAGTCAATGATTGTACTGAGCCTTCAGCAGGCAAACAAGGCTAACCCCATCCCTGGGTTCCGTTCTGGACCTGCCTGGTTCTAATTCTTTGGGCTCTGGATAAAATGAGGTTTCAATATGTAGAGGTAGATTGACCTAGTTCTGGGTTTCTTTCTGTCTTGACACTACTACTAACTTACTGGGTCACTATGGGCAAGTTACCTAACCTCTCTGAGCCTATCTTCTCAAATGAAGGCTAGAAGTAATAAGACCAACTCTGAGATGGCTGTAAGGATCAGGTACAGCACCCAGCACCTCCCTGGTGCCTGGTGGGCCTGTGCAGATGTTATTGCCTTTTATTTTTCCCTCACCCCCATCTCTTTCAGGCTCACAAGATGGAGAAAGGGGAATGCATTTCTGGAACGAGGCCCCAGTCGGCTCCTGCACCATTGCTCTGTCCCAATCCCTGAGTCTCAGGCCAGCCAGAGGCCCTTCTAGCCCCCCTTCCAGGTCACAGCTGTCTGTTCTCCCTTCCCTTGTCACAGGGGCTGCCCCATGGGGCTGCGAGAGAAGGAAGTGGACTCCAGGCTGCAGATGTCCAGGGCTCAGAGAAGTCTGCAGAGCTAATCCTGGGGCTGCTGGCGAGGCCAGGCCAGGGCCTCAGAGGTGGCTTTCAAGAGGTCCTCTCCTGCCTGCTGGCAGCGTGTGGCTCAGCTCGAATTTCCGAGGCCCCCAACTCAGGAACAGCTGCGTGGCTTCCCCTCTCCTCCCTCTGTTCCCTCCTTTCTTCCTCAGACGTGAGTCAAAGGGACAGCCAGGCAGGGCTAGCCAGGGGTCTGGACAGAATCCAGAAGCCTCCAGCCACTCAACCCTGGTCTCTCTGAAGCCTGGGGAGCTCAGACACCTGGGGTTTCTTGGGCCTTTCAACTCCAGACATATTCCTGCTGCTTTTCATTTGGCCAGAAACCTCCGGCCCAGCTTTGATGTTTGCCTTTTTGTCCACCCCTTGGTTCTCTGGCTGGGCAGGCTTCCTGGGACACCTTCTACCCAGTGTGGTGGGGTGGGATCTGCCTTGGCGTGGAGCCTCCTGGTGTGGTAGTACCCCCACCCACAAGCCTTCCCAGCTTCCTCCTTCCCCCAGGTCCCTAAATGTCCCTTCCAACTGCCTCCCAGAGCAACGACCTCTGACTCTCCTTTCTGTGTCCCTATCAACATCTCCACACCCACCCTAGGGAGAGGAGAGAGAGAGAGAGAGAGAGTGTGTGTGTGTGTGTTTGTGTGTGTACTCACTAGCATTTCCTGAACACTTGTTACATGAAAAGCTTGTTTGGTTATATCCTTAACTATCTTGCTGGGGTTTTTTTTGACAAATAAGGAAACGAGAGCCAGAGAGGGTGGGAAATTTGCCTAGTTCACAGATAGAGGAAATGGTAAAGCCAGGATTTAAACCCAGTGGTGATGATTCTGAGCCCATGCTCTTTCTTCACCCCACCACGTTGCCCGGAAAAGACCTGCCACACACCTGCCCATGAGCCTGCAGGGAGTGAGTGATTCACCTCCTGCCCCAGATACAAGCAGCCCGTGACTGGGGACTCAGGCCACTTCCACAGAACACACTTGGCCCAGAGTGACAGTGAGGAGAGAATGACTTGGCTGGTGCAGGAGACCCCCACGCTAGTTCCTCTTGGTGATGGGTCCCCAGGGTGAGGCATGAATCTGCTCCTGCTGGGCCTCCAGTCTCCCTCACAGTACAAGTTCATTTAGGTGCTGGGAGTGACCCTGGGGGAACAGATGGTGCTGCATGATCATACATGATCCTGAAACACAAGCCAACTACTTCTTCCAGTGTCCACCAAAGAAACAGGGATCCAAGCCAAGCTGGGGACAAAAAAGTGTGGGTTTACTGAGGGACTGTATGGGGAATTCTACTAGGTGTCTCCTAAGATACTTTTGTTTTTGAGACAAGGTCTCTGTCTGTCACCCAGGCTGGAATGCAGTGGTGTGATCTCAGGTCACTGCAGCCTCAAACTACTGGGCTCAAGCAATCCACCCATCTCAGCCTCCTGGTAGCTGGGACTACAGGTGGGTACGACCATGGCTGGCTAATTTTTGTATTTTTTGTGGAGTTGGGGTTTCAACGTGTTGCCCAGGATGGCCTTGAACTCCTGAGCCCAAGCATCATGCCCACCTTGGCCTCCCACAGTGCTGGGATGACAGGCCTAAGCAGCCAGCCCAAAGATACTTTCAAGGGGAAGTCTGACTCTACACAGTCCCAACCTTGGGATGATAAACTAACCCCAAACATGGAGTAGTAGGTGGCCCCTTACTCCCAGCAAGTCCTTCTCTAATGGTGAGATTCCAGGACGGGGGAGGAGTCTAGGGAGAGAGACTGGGGACATGTGGCCTTCTGGGACCTCAGTCTCAAACCACCGGGTCCCGGGCTCCCTGTTGTCTCTTACCAATCTAGGTTTCCAGCATGGTGCAGTGAAGGAGTGTGTGACGGGCAATGAGACCCAGGCCCCAGCTGCACTCTGCAGTGAGACCGTGGGCAAGTCCCTTACACCCTCTCCAGACCTCAGTTTCCTCATCTGTCAGCTGAGACTACTGGACAAATGACCGGATGAAGTGCTAGAGCCCTGGAGGACTCCGTCTGGGTTGGAGACAGCTTAAGACCCTGCCCAGGAAGCAGAAAGGCCTCCAGTGCTGGCTACATGTGGCCTGAGGCCGCTTGCTTATGGTTTGGGACTGGTTACCAGATCTGCTTCCAGCGATGGTGTCATCGCCTCATTTTATAGATGAGAAAAACCCCTTTGTTTCCCGAGGGCCCTGTGCAGCCCTCCCTGCCCCTCCAGCTCCTACTACCTCCACCCTCTGTCTGTCCATCTGTTCTGAAGCTCCCATGTTCTGGCCTTGTCCTACTCAGGCCTGCTCTCCTCCGAGGCCACAGGCTCAGGGCTCTGCAGGCCTCTTCCTCATGTCCCTGGAGCCCCAACCCTCAAACAACTGCCCATTTCCCTTTCCTCTGTGTCAAAACTCCATGTTTCGGCCTGAAATTGTCACAGGCCCAATGGACCTTTCACACCAGCTGGCTGAGCTTGAACAGGTCACTTGAGCCCTGAGCCTGGACATGTGTGAAACAGGGACTGCAATAATCACAGTGACTGGAGCAGCTGTCTTACACTGGGTGCTTACTGAGACAGGCTGGACACCATGTCCTCACCATCAGCCCATGAAATGACAGCCATCTCTCTCCCATGATGAGCTTGAGAATGTGCCTGCCTGGCAGAAGTGTAGGACTGCCTCAGCAAGGGCATGGTATATAATAGGTGCTCAATAAATGGGGACAATTGTGTTAAGATTTGTGGAACCCCAGGGGCAGTGGCTCAGCATCAGGTGGTTTAAAAACCCTCCACCAGGTCAAGGCTGGCCTGGAATTGAAGGAGGATAGCAGAGGAGGGTGTTGGTGGGCCCTGCGGTGGGAAGCTAGAGGTGGCCAAGGCTGGGGAGGTGGGCGGTGCAGGTACCCTGCGCCTACTGCATTAGCCCCAATTTTGAAAATTGAGATCACATTACAAATAATTAGCCATTTGATGAGTAGCACTTAGTATATTCACACTGCTCTGCAACCTCGATTTAGTTCCAAAACGTTTTTCACCACCCGAAAAGGAAACCCCAGAGGCATTAAGCAGTCACTCCCCATTCTCCCGTCCCCGCAGCCCCTGGCCATTGCTCAATCAGTTTTTTATCTCTATGCATTTACCTCTTCTAGGTGTTTCATACACATGGAATCACACACTACATGACTTCTTGAGTCTGGCTTCTTTCACGTAGCGTCACATTTTCAAGGTTCCTCCTTGTAGCCCGGGTCAGTACTTCATTCCTTTTTGTGGCTGAATAACATGTCATTGTAGGGACAGACCACATCTTGTTTGTCCATTCATCCATTGATGGACACTTGGGCTGTTCCATCATGGGCTCCTTTTTGAAGTGAAAGTCATTGAAAGCCTGGAGTAAGTCCTGCTATCATCACTCACCCCTTGGGAGTAGGCACAGCCCCATCCAGAGTCCTCTTCCCATAAAGTGTCCTCTCCTGGCAGCTTCTGTGGCTGCCGTGGTGCTCTTTGGAGCAGCTGCTGGACAGGGGAGTGGAGAGCACTTACAAGTTGCTTTGCTTTTATTCAGATCTCTTGGACAAGGACAGTGGGAGAAGAGGATGGGAAGAGAACGGGAAGGTGGAGGGAGAGGGATGGGGTGACGATGAGCTCCCACAGAAGCTTCTGGAAGCTCCTGGCTAGTGACTGGAGTCCAACAAGGCACAAAGCCTAGTTATGCTCAAGTCTCACTGAAGCCTACCTGAGCTTTATCAACTGGACAGGGCTTGGCTTTTCCAGGTGGGGAAACTGAGTCCCAGGGAGCAGCAGTGGCTTCCCAAACTGCAGCTGAGTGGGGGATGAAACCTGGAAATTCAGGTGTTCAGTGCAGGTTTACTCTGCCTTCCTGACAACAGCACAGGACATGGTGTAGGCTTGGAGGGACCACCCTGCCTCCCTAGTGGGCCCAGTCCACAGCCGGGGAAGTGTATGAGTGTCAGCTCCTCCCATCAAATGGGTGAGAGAGTCAGCAAGTGATCTGGAGCCATGGGTTCCAGCCACCACCTGCTGCTCCTGCAAGCATCTTCTGCCCTCGCACCTTCCTCTCCTCACCTATAAACACATTTCTTCCCGGATAGGTGGCTGGAGGGTCCAAATGAGACCATACCTGTGAAAGGGTAGGTTGTAAAGTCAAACACACTAACTCTTTTGGCTCATCATGGCCCAAGCAGGCAAGGTCCAGCTGTCTTCTTTTCCTGGAGGGAGATTTGCTCTGTCCCAAAGGGGTATTTGCCTCACCCACCTCTGGGCCTGGCTTCAGGCGCCTTTGGCCAGTAACATACTTGAACCAAACCCTTGCTCCTAGCCCCACCCCAGCCCCAGGGAAAGGACTGTACCTGATCAGCATTAATCTGCCCCTGTCTCGCCAGACTCAGGCTTAGTTAAGTCCATCCCTGGCCAGTAGCTCTGTCTGCTTAAAATGAACACAATGTTTCCCCCTGCTCCCTCCCACCCATGGCTGCGCCTTCCCAACAGGCTTGGGGGTGAGCCATTGACTGGGCCTCCCATCCTCAGCTACCAGAGGCTGCTCCCTGGCCTTAGCCACTCCCAGGTCATGAGTGAGAGGTCAGGGGTCCACACACCTGGATCACAGGCCTAGGCTCTTGTGGAATGTCAGTGTTAGGGTCCCCCCCTCACTCCCTTCCTTGCACACATGGTTTTTGCACTCCTGAATGTCATATACTGTTCTAGGCACATGGAGAAATAAAAGTCTCTGCCCTCCTGGAGCTTCTATTCTAGTGAGGGGAGACAAATATGAAATTTATACAGGAAGGAAATTGTACAGAATGTTAGAAGGTGATAAGTGCTATTTAAAGACAAAGAGAAAAGGCACTGCAGTAAGGGGGTCAGGAGTGCAGTGGGGGCAGGGGGAAGCAGCAGCAGTGCAGTTGGGAAGAGGGAGATCTGGACAGGTGTTCCTGAGAGGGCAACAGCTGAGGTGGACACCAGACATCCGCCTCCCAAAGGACTGATGTTTTTAGAGTGCTGGCGTCGCACACTAGTTTTCACTTTTTCCAGGGTCAGGAAGACACAGAGTTATGGGTGTAGCTATTCTGCGTCATGCTGGCAGGTATCTTTCTCCCCCATGGGCTGTTCTCCTGGAGTTCAGGGAGGCTGTGTGGCCTAAAAGGGGTCTGCAGTCAGAGACTGGGCCAAAGTGAAGTCACGGTCTGATCCAAGCATCAGAACTTTGTCTATAAAGGCAATCCAGTGGGCCAATTGAAATTGGGCTTGGCTGGGCATGCTGACCTTGCCAGGCAGTGATGCTGGATGGGTTCCTGGGGAGCTATGAGCCACGCCTGGGGAAGGTGGCATGAGTCTCATGGAGGCGCCTAGGACATGCATGCTGCTGGAGACATGGATATCCTCTCCCAGCTCACTCAGTCCCAGGCCTGCCCTCTCCACACACGTGCGTGTTTGCACACACTCACCACACTGTACTGCACAGACTCACACAGATCACACATCCACCCACCCACACAAGAACACATCCACCACACACTCGACTCAGAAACACCCACCATGCACACTCACACACACCTAAACACACACCCCACATCCACACACACCACACACACTCATGCACACTCATACATATCAATCACATGTCACACACACTAGACACACACATGCATTTAAGCCTTATATGCACACACGACACACCTATCCACCATACCCGCAACTGAACACACACACATACACACACACACACTTCAATGTGAAGCACACGCCTGCATCATCTAGACAGACTCTTCAAAACCCTCTGTCCCTTCATGGAGCTGGGTGGGTTCCAACTTCCTGAGTTGGTTCCTATGGGGTGTGAGTGTCCTTTATCTCTGTTCCAGGGCAGGAGGACAGAAAGATCAGAATTTCTAAGTCTTTCATAAAATGTCCACTAGGGGCCGGGCGCGGTGGCTCATGCCTGTAATCCCAGCACTTTGGGAGGCCGAGGCGGGTGGATCACGAGGTCAGGAGATCAAGACCATCCTGGCTAACATGGTGAAACCCCATTTCTACTAAAAATACAAAAAATTAGCCAGGTGTGGTGGTGGGCGCCTGTGGTCCCAGCTACTCTGGAGGCTGAGGCAGGAGAATGGTGTGAACCCGGGAGGCGGAGCTTGTGGTGAGCCGAGGTCATGCCACTGCACTCCAGCCTGGGGACAGAGCGAGACGCCGTCTCAAAAAAAAAAAAAAAAATGTCCACTAGGAAAAAGAGATTTTTCCTTAACTATATGGAGCTTCTCTAGGAAAAGGGAAAGACCCTCTGAAATAAATCTTAGAAACTAGGTTTCAGTGCTAGCCCAACTGGTTGCCAGTTATATGCCACTGGGTAAGTTACTTTACCCCCTCGAAATCTCAGTTTCTTCATCTGCAAAATGGGAATGAAAAACCGCTTTTTTCAAACTTCTCCAGTTGAGTAAAATTCTATGTCAAATTATTTTGTAACCTAAAAAAATACCAACATAAAATAGATTTATCTATAAATTGTATATGCCTTGTTATGTGAGCCAGGCAGGCAACTTGGAAGGTGGAGACAGGAATGGGGGCCATGTCTTCTCTGTTGTCTTCCTCCCCCACTTCCTTTGGGTCAGGGCATCCCATGCTCCATGGGATGTGAAGTGATTGAGCAGGGACCCTACTGCCTCCAGGGGAGGGCTTAATGGAGTCACATAGGAAATAAGATGCTGCTGTACAGTGGGCTAGCTCTTATCATCTTGGGGTCCAGCAGGAAGTGATTCTTACCAGCAACTGCCCTCACCATGAACTGTCCAGGGATGAGAAGATGCAACCAGTGAGGGAGAGAACAGCAATGCAAGACAAAGAGGCTGCCTCAAGAGAGGCAGAGAGCTGCAGAATCATCCAGCTCTACCCTGCCCTGCTCAGGGCTAACACCAGCATTTTGCAGGGGGCACTGGAAGGAAATCTATACTGGATGAGAACTTCTCTGAGCAAGGTTAGTGCTGCTCTGGACAATCTCAGGGCTGGGAGTCCTATTCAAGAAGGGGACCAGCTCTCTTCTGGCCAATGTAAAACCATGCAGTGAGCTCTTTAAGCCTCCTTAAAGATGGAGACTCTGCAACTATCAAAATTATACCTCTGGTAGGTACAGATTGACAGCTCTGAGCCACTACTAGTTTGAGTGCCTCTCAAGTAGCAGTCTTAATGACAGCAGTCTGGGGCTGAGCAGTAGCCCTGAGGCTTTGGGGACCAGAACCTCATCTTTGTGGTCCAAAATGGCCCACTGTGTGTCTGCATCGAAACAGCAGGATACTGTGGGGCAAACCACAGTCTCTGTCATGGGGCAAAGAAAGGAGCCCCTACTCTGGTCACTCTGTTTGTCACTCCCTGGCCCCTCACACTTCTTTCTTTGCCTTTCTCTCTGCCCTGTGCCCCAGGAGGCTCACTCCTGCAGGCTGAGTCTCTCTGACTGTTTGCCATTGGTTTTTGGTTAACCATGGAGGTACCATGGAACTCTGGACGGTGGGAGGAGAGAAGCTGGGGGTGTTTCCACCCTGTGTCTGCAGCTGCATGATCTCCAGGGTTGCTGTTCACTTGGGTGACTCCTCTTTCATGGCTCCAGCTCTTAAAAAGTCCGGGACATTTCCTCTCCTAACCCCTTCAGCCTAGGGTGCTAAAGTCTTCCCACTGTTGCTAGTTTCTGAGAGCCTCTCCATTCCCCATATTGTCCCTTAACCTGCCACCTCTGTCAGTATTGCTTTATAGTATCTTCATGGGAGCCATCTGGAGTGATTCTGTTTCTGCAGAGAACCTGATGAGTGCAGCCCCCAAGGGGAAATTATGTACACACATCTGGTTCAGATGGAATAGTCCTGACTCCTGGAGCCTATGTTCTGACTTGTCATTATCAACATTTCCTCTTCTCTCTTTGCAGAATTCTGCCCTCTCCAACTATTTTTGTCTTCTAGATATGCTGTGCGTCACCAGAGTCTTGGCCTGAGCATGCAGTTGCAATTTAACATCTTCCACCAAATGCAAAATGACTGTCTCAGTGGCTGAATGAATTGGCTGAGAGTGGAGGACCCAAAGGGATGAAGCTGCCTTTGGGTCCAGGTGGCTGGGTGCGGTGGCTCACGCCTGTAATCCTAGCACTTTGAGAGGCAAAGGCAGGGAATTGCTTGAGTTCAGCTGTTCCAGACCAGCCTGGGCAACATGATGAAACCTGTCTCGAAAGAAAGAAGAAAGAAAGAAAGAAAGAAAGAAAGAAAGAAAGAAAGAAAGAAAGAAAGAAAGAGAGAGAGAGAGAGGAAGGAAGGAAGGAAGGAAGGAAGGAAGGAAGGAAGGAAGGAGGAAAGAAGGAAGGAAGGAAAGAAAGAAACGAAAGAAAGAAAGACAATAAAAGAAGGAAATTAGCTGGGCATGGTGGCATGCGCCTATAGTCCCGGCTACTCAGGAGGCTAAAATGGGAGGATTGCTTGAGCCCAGAGGGTCAAGGCTGCACTGAATCAAGATCACGCCATTGTACTCCAGCCTGGGCAACAGAGCAAGACCCTGTCTCTTTTCTTTTTTTTTTCTTTTCTTTTTTTTTTTTTGAGATGGAGTCTTGCTCTGTCGCCCAGGCTGGAGTGCAGTGGCGCAATTCTCGGCTCACTGCAAGCTCCGCCTCCCGGGTTCATGCTCCGAGTAGCTGGGACTACAGGCGCCCGCCACTACGCCCGGCTAATTTTTTTGTATTTTTAGTAGAGACGGGGTTTCACCGTGGTCTCGATCTCCTGACCTCGTGATCCGCCCGCCTCGGCCTCCCAAAGTGCTGGGATTACAAGCGTGAGCCACCGTGCCCAGCCAAGACCCTGTCTCAAAACAAAGAAACAAAAGAAACCAAACAACTTAGGGACCTTAGAGTCACCTGTTGACATCCTTCATGCAGGACTCACATGATCCCTCATGTAGGAGTCATGTACATGAGCAGCCTCCCTGGCAGACAGCAGCCAATTATTGTTTGCATACTTTCAGTGATGGAGAGCTCAGTACATCTTTAAGCAGTTCATTCTATTACTAAATGCCTTGGTCTAATTATAAATTACAGTCAAAATCTATCCCCCTCTAATTTCTCCTCATAGGACACAGTTGTGAACTTCATACAAGTCTACCTCTTCTTCCATATGACGGTCCTTCAAAGACTCAGTGATTGTGTCCTCCTGGGTCATCTTTTTCTCCAGGCATCTCATGTCTTGCCCCCTCTCCATGTGGCTTCCAGGTGACACCCTTTCCTTCTTCCCTTCTAATCTTGGTAGGAACCCTTTACAGCAGGGGTCCCCATATCCTGGCCAAGGACTTGTCTGGGGCCTGTTAGGATTGGGGCTGTACAGCAGGAGGGGAGTAGCAGGCAAGTGAGGGGAGCTTTATCTGTGTTTACAGCCACTCCCCATCCCTCTGATTACTGCCTGAGCTCCGCCTCCTGTCAGATCAGTGACAGCATTAGATTCTCATAGGAGCATAAACCCTGTTGTGGGCCGGGCGCGGTGGCTCACGCTTGTAATCCCAGCACTTTGGGAGGCTGAGGCGGGCGGATCACGAGGTCGGGAGATCGAGACCACGGTGAAACCCCGTCTCTACTAAAAATACAAAAAATTAGCCGGGCGTGGTGGCGGGTGCCTGTAGTCCCAGCTACTCGGAGAGGCTGAGGCAGGAGAATGGCGTGAACCCGGGAGGCGGAGCTTGCAGTGAGCCGAGATGGCTCCCCGGCCCCCCACCCGGGGGGAAGAGGGGGAGCCCCGCCCAAAAAAAAAAAAAAAAAACCCTGTTGTGAACTATGCATTCAAGGGATCTAGGTTGCTGGCTCCTTATGAGAATCTTACTAATGCCCAATGATCTGAGGTGGAACAGTTTCATCCTGAAACCACCCCTAAATCCCACTTGATCATGGCATATTATCTTTTTGATTCATTGTTAGATTCAACTTGGTAGTATTTTGTTGAAAATGTTTTCATCTATGTTCATTAGGAATACTGCCTGTAGTGTTTTTTTGTGTGTGTGTCCTTGTCTTGTTTGGGTATCAGGGTAATGCTGGCCTTATAGACTGAGTTGGGAAGCATTCCCTCCTCTTTAATTTTTGGGAATAGTTTGAGAAAAATTGGGGTTTTTGTTTGTTTGTTTTGGTATTTGCAGTACTTTAATTGCCAAGGCAGAATATATTCCGATAAATGAAGAAAAAATGGATAAACAAATAGACATATTATAGAATTTCTTTTTTTTTTTTGAGACGGAGTCTCGCTCTGTCGCCCAGGCTGGATTACAGTGGAGCTCCGCCTCCCAGGTTCAGGCCATTCTCCTGCCTCAGCCTCTCCGAGTAGCTGGGACTACAGGCGCCCGCCACCACACCTGGCTAATTTTTTTTGTATTTTTTAGTAGAGATGGGGTTTCACCGTGGTCTCGATCTCCTGACCTTGTGATCTGCCCACCTCGGCCTCCCAAAGTGCTGGGATTACAAGCGTAAGCCACCACTCCGGGCCGACACATTATAGAATTTCTAAGGTTCAATTAACATGTGAGAATTTCTTAACCTCTCAATCATCAGGAAAATGGATATTACAACCACAACAAAGCCACAAGTCATTGGATCGACAAACATTAAAAAGTCTCACAATCCTAAATGTTGGCAAAGATGCTGACCATCAGGAGCACTGGGAAAAGCCCTTTACAAAGCTCTCAAGCAGCATTCACTAATGCCAAATATCCCAGTGAACAGTGGTTCCAATCCCAGCAAAGAAATGCTCAGGCTCAATTCAAATGAGAGGCAGGTACGTTCACAGCAGAGCCACCTGTGATGGCCTCACAGTGAAGACAGCAAATGCGCACCTGCAGCAGAGTGGGTAAAGGGTGGTGCATTTGCTGCAGAAAGTTATCAGTGGTGTAGACCAGCCACTCCAGGCCCATTGGGATCTGTAGGACTTTGCAGGCACAGTCCCCTTACCAATCCAGTAGTTACCTGGGGTCTGAGTGGTTTTCATTCACAGAGACATCCTCCTCTTGGTACTGAAACCCTGAGTCTTTTTTGTCCATAGAGCCATGCCCTTCTTGGTACTGAGACATCATTGTGAAGACTGAGGATCCCTCCAAGAGGTCTAGAGGTGGGAGCACCTCCGTGAAGTGAGGGAATAACTGAATGTCTGGCAAGAAGTCGGAGGCATAGGAGCTCTGAGGCCACAAGGGGCCTGGGGCTGGGGCTGGGAGTGATCCTGGGTGTGGGCCTAGAACTGGGACTGGGCCTGGGAGTGAGCCTAGGCTTGGCATCCAACCAGAGCTTAAGATGGGACCTGGGCCTGGGATTCTCTCATGCCTGTGATCTCAGCACTTTGGGAAGCTGAGGCAAGTGGATCACCTGAGGTCAGGAGTTTGAGACCAGCCTGGCCAACATGGTGAAACCTCATCTCTACTAAAAATACAAAAAAATTAGTCGGGCGTGGTGGTGGGTGTCCATAATCCAGCTACTTGGGAGGCTGAGGGAGGAGAATTGCTTGAACCCGGGAGGCGGAGGTTGCAATGAGTTGAGATTGCACCATTGCACTCCAGGCTGCGCAACAGAGCGAGACTCTGTCTCAAAAAAAAAAAAGGAAAGTCTGTTCTTGTTCCATGCATGTTTTCCTAATGGAGTGTTGGTATTTCTCATTTTTGAACTCTAGATATTTATGAAGTCAGCCCTTTTCCTGTGATCTGAGTTACAAATATTTGTCCAGTTTGAATTGTCTTTTGATTTTTCTTATGGTGCTTCATGCCATGTAGATTTTTTTGAATTTGTGTAGTCAAATGTAGTAATCAATTTATTTTATGGTTTTTAGATATTGAGTCATGATTAGAGGGACTCCAATCACCCCACCCACTTCAGGGTTAGAATGGAATTCTCTCACATATTCTTCCAATACTTTTATGTTTTCTAACCAACTTTCACAAGATATAATTTACATATAGCAAAAGGCATCTGTTTAAAGGATACAATTTGATGAGGCTTGACAGATGTACATCCTCATGAAATCATGATTTTTCTTCAAGTATTAAATCATAATGCATTTGGAATTTATATCACTGTCTACTTTGAGAAAAGGACTAAATTTTATTTTTATTTATTTATTTATTTATTCGAGACAGAGTGAAACTCTTGTCACCCAAGCTGTATGTAGTGCAGTGACATGATCTTGGCTCACTGCAACCTATGCCTCCCGGATTCAAGTGATTCTTCTGACTCAGCCTCCCGAGCAGCTGGGATGACAGGCACCCGCCACCACACACTGCTTAATTTTTGTGTTTTTAATAGAGATGGGGTTCCACCCTGTTGGCCATGCTGGCCTCAAACTCCTGACCTCAGGTGATCTGCCCACCTTGGCCTCCCAAAGTTCTGGGATTACAGGCATGAGTCATCGCGCCTGGCGAATTTTATTCTTTCAGTTTTCAGATGATTGGCCAGGTGTCTGAACACCCTGCATTGAGATGCTTCCTTTGTCTCATTCTCTATTTCTGTATGGATTTCTGTCTACATCTGGACTTGCTCTTCTATTTATCTGTCTGTCCATACATACACGTTTACTACACTGTTTTAATAATTGAAGCTTTATAACTGAATTGCCTTTAATAAATGGTACCAGCTCCAATACCAATCATAGCAGAAAACATGGTCCCCTGTATTAGGTATTTGAGAGCAAGATGGATGATCTGGGTGTTTGAGCTGAGAGTTTCTTTCCCTATGCCAGGCCTCCTCTTCACTCTTAGAGAAAGGTACCCCATTTTATAGATACAGAAAATGAGGTGAGGTCAAGGAAGGTCAGTCCCCAACTGTGCCAGCTCTGAATTTTGCAGGGTTTAGGAGCACCCAGCCTCATATGCCCATTTGTGGATGAGAAAACTGGTTCTGGGTGGAGATAGAGACATGTGGAGAAGACAGATCTGATGATGCATTATCACTCAACCACTCACTCATTCACCACTTCACCCCAGCACGGACTGACCGTGTGCTCAGGCCAAGCCCTGCACTAGGGCAGAGAAGGGGCTGCTCTGTCCGCTGGGATCTCACGGTGGGCTGGAAGGAAAGGCGAGGAAGCACTGAGGGACAGGAGGATGTGACTGTGATGGGAACAGAGGGAGGAATGGGGCTGTGGGCGCCCACAGTGGGGCCTCATGGTCTTAGCCTGGGCCCCCCTTCCAATACTGAAAGTAGGGCGTGTGCCCAGGACTTTGCAGCAGGAGGATTATTTCGAAAAGTGAATCCAGGGAGCAGAGTGAGGGTCTGGGAAAGTAAAGGAGGAGAAAAAAGCTAAGGGTATACTGTAGAGATGACCACATTGAAGGCAATTGAGGCTTAACCCAGTGTGATCTCTAAGACAGCATCTAGAAAGTGCATCACGGCCAGGCGCGGTG
>NW_026652278.1:74050677-74063645 GCF_009828535.3 Hylobates moloch
TCCCTGGCTTGGGGGCTGGGTGGCCCCTCACGGTCTCAAAAGAGAAAAGGTGACCCCTTGGTCTCCAGGAAGGAGAAGAAGCAGCATTGTAGCCAGTAGGGGCTTCTGGGCAGGCTCTCTGGGGCCAATCCCCAAGGGTGGGGCTCTGGCATCCGATGCCCCAAAGCAGTCAAAAGCTTCTTCTCCTCCAGTGCTGATCTTGCTGGACCTTAGCTTTGGAGGGTAGGGGAGGGAGGGAGGGGAGGGAGAGGGTGGCTGAATGGGGAGGGCAGGAAGGGAGGGTCTTGGGGGAAGGGGCTGGGGAGTGGGGGTGGGAAGCAGTGCGTTGGGGGCCTCGTGTGTAAATGTGAATAAATGTAGCTGTGTTGGAAAATGCTCTCGGGGCTGCTGCCTCTGTCCTTGGCGCTACTGAGTCAAACTCCCCAGAATCCTTTTATAGTACCACTGACCAGTGAGTGATCAAACCTCCAAAGACTTCGGGAATTTGCAGATTCTAGGGAAAATTCCATGAGTTAACAGAGGTGAAATCTGAAAATTCCATAGAGAAATTCGGGAACTTGAAATTATCATAGGAAGATTATTATGCAATTTTGTTCCTGTTAGTAGTCTTTAATAAAGAGATTTCAGGTGAACATTGGGTTGAACCAAGATTACTTTCTCCCATTGTCACCATTCTGATTTCAGATTGTTCCCTGCTGGTTTATATCCTCTTCAATTCAGTTTTGTACCAGATAGAGGCAGAGTAGAAGGAAAAACTGAACAACAAACCGCATTTGTGCCAGCTCAAGGGATAAACACCATCTAAGGAGCATCTCAAGCTTTCCACAAGATTTCAACAGGGTCACCCCTGTTCACAGGCAGGTAGTGTGTCTTCAATGTGTGGCCAATTGCTGTTGGACAAACAGGAGGTGTTTTCCCCAGGATACCCTGCACTAGACTCGGCATCTTTTCAGTCTTCTTCCTATTCTGTCTCCTTCCCAGCACACTGACACTGGAAGCACACTATGTCATCACATGAGCAATTCACAGGTGCCATGAAATACCTCACAAATGTACAGTACTTTAACTGTTGACCCCATGTAGTAGGTAAGAAAGATATTATTATTTACATATATCTATTGGAGCTTGGGGGCACAGAGTTTAAATTACCTGCCCAAGGGCACACAAGTCACTTGCCTCTTGTGTTTCAATTATACAATGGCTTAGTGATTCTTTCTTTCAGACGATTTTTGTGAGGAGTGAATGGAATTAAATCAAGTCTATGTGGAAAGGGCCTGGAGCATGGGTTCTCAATGCAGGGTGACTACTGTTAGCACCAACTAGTTATGATAATGACTACGATGATGATGGGGAAGGAATAACACCTTGAAGTAATAATAATGAAGTTAGAACGATACCCCCAAATGTATGAAAATTACACCTATAAAATAAGTTAGTTTATAAATCATGAGAAAATGGACATCCTCAGGTATTGCAGGTAGACACACACAATGGAATAACTCTTTTTTTAATTTTATTTTTTATTTTTTTATTTTTTATTGTTATACTTTAGGTTTTAGGGTACATGTGTACAATGTGCAGGTTTGTTACATATGTATCCATGTGCCATGTTGTTTTGCTGCACCCATTAACTCGTCATTTAGCATTAGGTATATCTCCTAATGCTGTCCCTCCCTGCTCCCCCCACCCCACAACAGTCCCCGGAGTGTGATGTTCCCCTTCCTGTGTCCATGAGTTCTCATTGTTCAATTCCCACCTATGAGTGAGAACATGTGGTGTTTGGTTTTTTGTCCTTGCGATAGTTTACTAAGAATGATGTTTTCCAGTTTCATCCATGTCCCTACAAAGGACATGAACTCATCATTTTTTATGGCTGCATAGTATTCCATGGTGTATATGTGCCGCATTTTCTTAATCCAGTCTATCATTGTTGGACATTTGGGTTGGTTCCAAGTCTTTGCTATTGTGAATAGTGCCGCAATAAACATACGTGTGCATGTGTCTTTATAGCAGCATGATTTATAGTCCTTTGGGTATATACCCAGTAATGGGATGGCTGGGTCAAATGGTATTTCTAGTTCTAGATCCCTGAGGAATCGCCACACTGACTTCCACAATGGTTGAACTAGTTTACATTCCCACCAACAGTGTAAAAGTGTTCCTATTTCTCCACATCCTCTCCAGCACCTGTTGTTTCCTGACTTTTTAATGATGGCCATTCTAACTGGTGTGAGATGGTATCTCACTGTGGTTTTGATTTGCATTTCTCTGATGGCCAGTAATGATGAGCATTTTTTCATGTGTTTTTTGGCTGCATAAATGTCTTCTTTTGAGAAGTGTCTATTCATGTCCTTTGCCCACTTTTTGATGGGGTTGTTTGTTTTTTTCTTGTAAATTTGTTTGAGTTCCACAATGGAATAACTCTTGTCAGCAAGCTAATCCATTTCCAGGAATTAATTGTTTTGTTTTGTTTTGTTTTGTTTTTTGTTTTGTTTTGTTTTGTTTTGAGACAGAGTCTTGCTCTGTCACCCAGGCTGGAGTGCAATGGCACGATCTTGGTTCACTGCAACCTCCGCCTCCCAGGTTCAAGCGATTCCCCTGCCTCAGCCTCCCAAGTAGCTGGGACTACAGGTGCACACCACCATGCCCAGCTAATTTTTGTATTTTTAGTAGAGACAGGATTTCACCATATTGGCCAGGATGGTCTTGATCTCTTGACCTTGTGTTCTGCCAGCCTCGGCCTCCCAAAGTGCTGGAATTACAGGCATGATCCACCACCCCAAGTCCAGAATTTCCTTTCTAACAAGTTCCCAAGAGATGCAGGTGCTACTGGTCAGTGACCCCCTGCTCAAAACCACTGCCCTAGGAGATGGGGGCTCTTCTATGCCCCATTTTTACAGGTAAGGCTGGTCATGGCAGTGGGAGATACAAAATAAAGGGTGGGGTCAGTTTCCTTTCTAAAAACCTAAATGCATGTCAGGCAAGTAGGGCTTAGAAAAGAATTCACCCTCCTTCACCTCTGTCACCTCATCCCTCCTTCCAACCTCCACCACTTGTTTGGCAAACTGGACTCTGGGAGCCAGAAGGCACCAGAAAAAGTGGAATGTGAGCCTGCAGGCCATCAGGGTGAAGCCCCGAGGATCCCCCGGGGCCAGTCCCTCCACTTTGATGCGGATAAGCCTCAGCTAGTGTCAAGTTGAAAGGAGAAAAAGACAGGTAAGTCACTGTTAAAGAAACAGGTTCACATATGTAGGTCTAGGAGCACTGCAAGTAAGTTCTTACAGTGGGGGAGAGCAATTGTGCTCAACTCTGAATCCAGCACAAGGAAGTGGGAATTATAGTCAAGGAGGAGGATGGGGGTTAGCAGATAGGAAATAACTACGAGGGAACATCAAGGGTAAGGGAGGATTCTGGCTAAACTGACCTAACGAGATTCTCGCTGAGCACAGGCCAAGGTTATCTGACATCAGCTGCGGGATGGTGGGGGATGAGGACCCTGATCAGTATATGGTGGATGGGGATTCCTGCCAGCTAAACTGACTTAGCAGGGTAATTTGCTAAAACTGAATTTTACAAAAAGTGCAGAGATGGGTTTAGCAGAAGGTTCAAAAGCCTGACTAATGTATGGTCAAACAAGCAATTTCTGTCACCACACAGAATGCATGCTCCAGAGGCCATACTGGGCCTCAGCATCTTCCTACCCCACCAGCTTCCAGGAGGGCATTTTGCCCTGGGCCTCCTGGGTGTTTCCTTGCCTGATCATTTCTAGGAGACAAGAGACTTGCACTTTATCATCTAGGATAAATTCAGTGTCAGATTTTTAAGCCTAAATCAGGTGACAGTGCTTCAGTGACAATCTCAGTTATTTAAAAAGTGAGGTTCATTCATTCACCAGTTCTAAAGGCACACATGAGACATTCTTTTTTTTTTTTTTACAAAAAAATTGAGACCAAGCTAAAAGAAAAAGAACGAAAAAAATCAAGCAACCCGAATCCCTTATATAATCTCTTCAAAACCCCAAACCAGGGAAATCTTCTCAATACAAACTTCGGAACTTTTGTTGATCACTGACTGCAGTCTGGTGGTTTATACTTATTTTCTTGTGTCCTGTTTCCTCCCTTCTCCCACTCCCAGCCCCTCAGCAGTTGCTGCCTTCCTGTCTTGGTCTCATTGTCCTCAAATCAGACCTGCAGGTATGGTCCCAAGTGTTTCTAACCTTCATCCTCATATCCACAGGATCCCCTGAGAACCCAGCTTCTATTATTGAGAACGATCCCACCTGCTGACTAAGGAGTCTGATCTTTATTCAGAATCATTGCCAAGATACCAGAGGAAATAACATGTAAGGGTCTAGTATAGAACTCACAGTTCTGATCTGAGGAACTAACAATTGTTTATTTGAATCACTGAATTTTCTATTTATATTCTTTTTTTTTTTTTTTTTTTGAGATGGAGTCTCACTATGTCTCTCAGACTGGAGTGCAGTGGTGCGATCTCGGTTCACTGCAACCTCTGCCTCCCAGGTTTGAGCCGTTGTCCCTGCCTCAGGCTCCTGAGTAGCTGGGATTACAGGCACCCACCACCATGCCTGGCTAATTTTTGTAATTTTTTTTTTCTTTTTGAGACAGAGTCTCACTCTGTTGCCCAGGCTGGAGTGCAATGGTGCCATCTCACTCACTGCAACTTCTGCCTCCCTGGGTTCAAGCAATTCTCCTACCTCAGCCTTCTGAGTAGCTAGGATTACAGGTGCCCGCCACCATGCCTGGCTAATTTTTGTATTTTTAGTAGAGATGGGGTTTCGCCATGTTGGCCAGGCTGGTCTCGAACTCCTGACCTCAGGTGATCCACCCGCCTTGGCCTCTCAAAGTGCTGGGATTACAGGCGTGAGCCACTGTGCCTGGCCTATATTCATATTTCTATTCACAATATCTCCTACACAGTGTTTTCCTATTCTATGGGGAGAAATCAGGCAGATAGCAGAAGACACAGGTCAGATCTCAGGGAGAGTTTCTATGACCTCCAAACAAGCATTTATTGATTATAGACGTAGGGGTGAATATTATGAATGTGGGGAGATGTCCCACAAGGTTAGCTCCTATGCTACCTAATGCACCAGGTAGCCTGTCCATAACTTAGTTTAAATATATCTGTCAGGCTCCATGCCCATTTGCTGTAAAAGCAAGATTACTGAGGTAATCTTAGATTTTAAAATGGAAAACTGGGCCTCACAAAAGCAGTTGGGAAAGTTACCTGGAGATTGTTTCTAAGGCACTGCCCAACTGTACCAAGCAAAGGACAATAAGCACAAAGTCAGAGCTTCATTAACTCTTGATGATTGATTCATTCTCTTACTTAATGCAAGACTTCAGGGGAAGAAGAATCGCTGAGTGGAGGAGACTGGAAACAATGCATTATGAAACGCCCATGGTCTCTTGGAAGTTAAACTCCACCATTTTGCCTCTTAGTGTGCATGCTTGAGCCCCCTCTCCAACTCCTGAGATCTTATTGGGAAGCTGCTGATCACCAGTTTTAAGTTTGTTCTATCTATTAGGAGACGGCCTTTCCCTGGTGCAGGCTGCGACCCATTATTAGAGACAGTTTAACAATCGCCTGATGGTTGGTGACATTACTGGTGGGGGGGTGGGAGTCGAGCCCTCTCCTGCCCTGCTCATGCCTGACTAGCTACCTGTAACAATAGGAACTCACATACTTTTGACACGAGTTTAAATTAGTGCAACCTCTTTGGGTAACAAATCATGATGATCTATAAAGTTGGAAACATACACCCTCTACAATCCCAGAGTTTCATCCCTGGGTATGTAATTGACAGAAATGCATGCATGGCTGGTTATAGTGGCTCACGCCTGTAATCTCAGAACTTTAGGAGGCTGAGGCGGGAGGATTGCTTGATCCCAGGAGTTCGAAACCAGCCTGGGCAACGTGGCACAATTTCGCTTCTACAAAAAGATATGAAAATTAGTCAGGCATGGTGGTATGTTCCTGTAGTCTCAGTTATTCAAGAGGCTGAGCAGGGAGGAGCAATTGAACCCAGAAGGTCAAGGCTGCAAAAAGCTGTGATCGTGCCACTGCACCCCTGCCTGGGAGACAGAGTAAGACCCTCTCTCACAAAAAAAGAGAAGAAGAGGAAGAGGAAGAGGGTGAAGAAATGCATGCACATGAATGTCCAAGCCAGAAAAACAAACCTGGAGACAATGGGAAATAATTTAAATGTCCATCAACAATAGAATGTTGTAAATAAATTATATAATAACGTGTAAATAAATTATAGAATACTTTAAAGGTAATTACATGGTTCTGTTTCTTAAAGTTGGTGGATCCTACAACACAGGTGTTTGTTTCACTCTTCCTTCAAGAAGTCTTTCCAACTCCTCTGTCCCTTCCCTTGACCAGAAGTCAGAGGTGGACAGTCGCTTAAAGATCAGGAACTCACCCCTTGGCTTCACATACAAGGGGATGAGGTAAGGAGACACATGTCAGGGCTTCCTTTGAAACCCTCCTCTTTGTCTGCATAGGATGCCCTCTTCTTTTCCTTCTCAGTACCCGTCTGTCAACATCCTCTTCATCTTTTAAGTCCCTTCCTCTGGATCCTTAGAGAGCACCCTGGTCCATTTACCTTTTGAGAAAACTGAAGTTCAGAGAGGTTGGAGGATGAGCTTAAGGCATGCAGTCATTGAGAGGCAGCCTTGGCTCTCTGGAATCTGCAACATCCAGGGCTAATTTATGTCTGTACCCATGGCACACTTGAAGACAGTTCCTTATAAACAGGAGGTGCTCAGTAAATGCCACCTCCTCCCTCCGGGACTTTACTGAATTTTAACAAGAGCTTTGTAAAACTATGGCTACTTTGATGCTGCTAACATAGAAAATGACCGGCAGATGGCAGCATTTAGCTTTCCCAGCTCTCAACTTTGCAACGGCCGGTTTAAGGCGAGAAAAGTTGGTTTTTCTTTTCCATTCTCCAAACTCTGCTTGTTGTCAGTGCCTGCCAAATGCCCACTGCCCCCATTGGAAGCCTCATCCTACTATCCCCTTGCTGGAAAAGTATCTTGAGCATCTGCAGAAGCTCCGGTTTGAGACCTGGTGGCAGAAGGGGGTACTTGGACATGCAATGAGAACATGAACGCTTTTTTTTTTTTTTTTTTTTTTTTGAGATGCAGCCTCACTCTGTCACCCAGGCTTTAGTAGAGTGGCACAATCTCAGCTCACTGCAACCTCCGCCTTGTGAGTTCAAGCAATTCTTCTGCCTCAGCCTCCTGCGTAGCTGAGATTACAGGCACCCAACACCATACCTGGCTAATTTTTTGTATTTTTAGTAGAGATGAGGTTTCATCATGTTGACCAAGCTGGTCTTGAACTCCTGACCCTCAGGTGATCCACCCACCTTGGACTCCCAAAGTGCTGGGATTATAGACGTGAGCCACCGTGACCGGCCAAACATGAAAGCTTTTCCTCTCCACAGAGCTCAATGAAATGCTGATTCTCACCACAGCCCTGGGATGCCATGGGATGCAAAGGCACCTTAGGGCTCTGCTTTTCAGCTGGGGAAACAGACTCCAAAAGGCAAAGTGATGAGCTCAAATTCACAGCAAGTTCAGATTTTCTGATTTGCAACTCCGTGCACTTTCCTGTGTTAGTTCTCTAAGGTGAAATCTATCCTGAAGGCATGTTCCGCCTATATGTGCAGAAAGAAGGCCAGAAAGTTTTTTTAAAAACCAAATGCTATATGGTAAATAATAAAGGAACAGCAGAGAAAAGAGTGTTGGGGCTCAGAGGAGCAGACTGCACCATTTTCAGGGCTGGGGTGGGTGAGAAATTACGGAGTCAGAAAAGAGTTGTTGAAAACAGGGGAGCTCTCACCCTTAAAAACAGTCAAGATATGCACAAGAAAAGGAGCAATGGTGGAAATTCTAGATCAGGATGGCAAACATATGGCTTGGGGCTGCTACTCTCTTTCACCCTCCCCTGTCACCTGGCCCCCATGTCCATAACAGACACAAGTAATCAATCGTGGGATTCTTTCCCCTTGAGCTCAGGGCCTGACCAGAATCCATTGTGCACAGTGTGCCAGGCTTCCTCTACCAACTCATAGGAGATGTCACTAGAGGAAGCTTGTTGCTCTTCCTCACCCTGCCCTATTGCCTCCCTGGAGGCCACAATTTATTGTGCACTTCCTGTGTTGGAGGAGTTGTGCTGAGCTCTTTACACACACCTTCCATTTAATTCACTCACCACATTCTCGGGAGTTAGGCATCCTTCTGGTTTTACACATAAGGAAAATGAGGCACAGAGGTGTTAAAAGCCTCATAACGCAGAGCCAGGATTCAAATCCAAGCCCACCTGTCTCCAAAGCCCAGCCTGGGAAACTGCTAGATAGGTGGGATAAGCCAGTATGGAAGAAGGCCTGTGGTTTGGGCCTTGTTTAGGCGTGAAGATCAAGACTAAGCTGCAGTGGAGCCTGAGGTCCAGAGAACGGAGGACGCTAAAGATGCTTTTGTTTGTTCATTCATTCCTCAACCCATGTTTATTAAGTCCCTGCTACATGCCAGACACCTTGTAGATCCTGGGTGGGTATAGTGGTCAAACAAGAGAGACAGAACACCCCACGCTCAATCAGGGGAGACTAACAAATAAGCCAGTCAAATGCATTATATGTCAGGTGATGTATGTGCTAAGGGGAAAAATGAAGGCTGGGGAGTGGTGGAGAGAGCCACATAGAGCTATATGCGGACTCAGGCCTAGGAGATAAGGGAAGGGATGACTCAGGGGCCTGAGCTTCTTGGAGTGACTGATGCATATTGAGGTAAAGGCCCTAAGGAGATGGGTCCTGATGCTCTCAGGGAAAATAATGATGGGGGGTTTGTCTGTGGTGGGGGAGGAAAGAGGGATTGCCAGGAACACATGGAGTTCCAGGGGCCTTCTTCACTCTGACAACAACAACGTGGCCAAGGGAGGGGGCAGTCTTACCCAGAATACCCCCAGATCCTGGGCTCTCTTGTTACTCTGGCAGATGTGGGGTGGAGGCAGAAAGTCCCACTCACACGTCATACATTTTTTGAGCATCTAATGAAATAAATTTTCCCAGGTGCGGTGAATCAAGCCGGTAATCCCAGCACTTTGGGAGGCCGAGGCAGGTGGGTCACCTGAGGTCAGGAGTTTGAGACCAGCCTGGCCAACATGGTGAAACCCCATCTCTACTAAAAATACAAAAATTAGCTGGGCATGGTGGCATGAGCCTGTAGTCCTAGCTACTCAGGAGCCTGAGGCAGGAGAATTGCTTGACTCTGGGAGGCGGGGGTTTCAGTGAGCCAAGATCACTCCACTGCACTCCAGCCTGGGCAACAGAGTGAGACTCTGTTTCAAAATAAAATAAAAATAAAATAAAATAAAATAAAATAAAAATAAAATAAAATAAATAAAAAGACCGGGCATGGTGGCTCATGCCTGTAATCCCAGCACTTTGGGAGGCCGAGGCGGGTGGATCACCTGAGGTCAGGAGTTAGAGACCAGCCTGACCTACATGGTGAAACCTCATCTCTACTAAAAATACAAAAATTAGCTGGGTGTGGTGGCAGGTGCCTGTAATCCCAGCTACTCAGGAGACTGAGGCAAGAGAACTGCTTAAACCCAGGAGGCGGAGGGTGCAGTGAGCTGAGATGGTGCCATTGTACTTCAGCCTGGGTGACAAGAGCGAAACTCCATCTCAAAAAGAAAATAAATAAATAAATAATAAATAAATTTCATTCCTCTGCCCACTGCCAGTATCCAGCCCTGCTGATGAGGCTTGGATGAGGTAGGGGGTAACTTTTCAGCACCTGGGCCCTTATGTCTAGTAGGGCCATGAACAGGGACTTTTGTGCCAGGAACAGTAGAAAATATGGCAACTGGTGTTTGCCACTATCAACGAGGAACTTGGAGTTTTGCTGAAGGAGCAAAATTGTAACCGCCCAAGGGGTTCACCTTGCCTGCTGCCTTGACAGAGCCGATTGATCAAGACAGGGGACTTGCAATAGAAAAAGAGTAATTCATGCAGAGCTGGCTGTGCGGGAGACTGGAGTTTTATTATCACTCAAATCAGTCTCCTCGAGAATTCGGGGAGCAGAATTTTTAAGGATAACTTGGTGGGGGGAAGCCAGTGAGCCAGGGGTGCTGATTGATCAGGGATGAAATCATAGGGAGTCGAAGCTGTCTTCTTGTGCTGAGTCAGTTCCTGGGTGGGGCCACAAGATCAGATGAGCCAGTTTATCCATCTGTGTGGTGCCAGCTGATCCATCAAGTGCAGGGTCTGCAAAATGTCTCAAGCACTGATCTTAGGAGCAGTTTAGGGAGGGTCAGAATCTTGTAGCCTCCAGCTGCATGACTCCTAAACCATAACTTCTAATCCTGTGGCTAATGTTAGTCTAGTCCCCAGACAGGAAGGAGGTCTGCTTTGGGAAAGGGCTGTTACCATCTCTGTTTAAACTATAACTACAAACTAAGTTTCTCCCAAAGTTAGGTCAGCCTACGCCCAGGAATGAACAAAGACAGCTTGGAGGTTAGAAACAAGACAGAGTTGGTTAAGTTAGCTCTCTTTCACTGTCTCAGTCATAATTTTGCAAAGGCGGTTGCAAAATGACTATCCATGAGTTTGTAAAATAACCCAGGATGCCTGTTGTTCATAGCACATAGCCTACTGTGTGTCTAAGCTGATAATCAGCTAGACTTTGGGGAGAGAAAAATGCCAAAAGAAAATGGCCTTGGCCTGCTAGAGAGTCTTCAGGTCTCCCTTTGGATGCATGAGCAATATGGAAGGGAATGGAGAAGGAGGAGAAAGAAAGTCACCCTCCATAATTGGGACAGGGTTCAGAACTCTTGTGGCCAATTCTTGCATGCTGCCTGTCCCCACCTGCCCCAGAGACTTCTGGTGCTTAACGGAGGCTTTCTTGTGGCTGCCCTGGAACTATGAATGGGCCTGCCTTGGATAATTTTCCCTCCAGGTGCTCTCTACCTGGGGTCTGTGAACACCCTCAAAGTAGTATCCACTATGAATTGTGTGAATAATTACACATATGTGCACATGCATGAATATATGGACTCATGCATATGTGTTCACAGCATTCTGCAAACGCCCCCATGATATCCATGCCAGTTACAACTTATTACTTCTCAACTCCATATTTACCACTAATACCTGCTCTGTGATAATGGAATCATGCTGATTCCCATGAGCATTTCTCCTCTACACTAAGCATAACGTGAAGCTTTCTCAGTGGAGGGTGCTGAAAGAACAGTGCAGGTGAAAGGAGCTTCTCTTCCTGGGTCTGGCTGGTGTGAGGAGAGCCAGTGGTACTCTGCTGGAGTCATGTGCCCAGAAAGTCCCAGGGAACTAGTCTTGGCCTGGCGTGGTGATCACCCTCTTAGTATCCTCCCAACACAGGCACCACGTGATCCATGCCTTCTGTCCATACTGGAGACCCAATCATTCTACATGCTCATACACTCAACCCAGCAGTAACCCAGCAGTGTGGCTTGCATGGGCTGTGGAGGTTTGTTTCTGCTTGTCCAATAATTGCAACCAGCTCTAGACCATGCAACCCAGCAAATCTCTCTGCCATGTAGGGGGCTGCAATGATACCTTCTCCAACAATGTCTGATCTCCAGCCTGGGGAGGGGGCCCCATTCCAAGATTGTCCTTCTTGGGTACTCTTCTCCACCTGTAGGGAGAGTAGCCCTATAAGGTTCTCTTTACATCGTATAGTTGCTCTTTTATCATAGCTGAATAACTCTTTATATTAAACTTCCATTGCATAAACCACTTGTGGTTTCTATCTCTTGATTGGAACCAGGCTGATACAGTACTTGTGGCCCCCAAAATATTGAGATCCACCATACCTAGTCCCAGGTAAAACAAAAATATAAAAACTCTCAGCTCATTGCCTAGCACATAGAACACAATCCATCTAAGTAGCTATTACTACCATGTGTTGGAGATGGAGGTCAGTTGCCGCATAGGGTCGGCAGCTCTGCAGAATCGCCTTAGACATTCCCTCTTGCCTGTTTAGCTTGAGCTGCATTCTCTCTGGTATAGCAGTAAAATAACAAGTAGCTAAAGCTATCACTTATGGAGCACACACTTCATCTCAAGCAGTGGGCCATGAGTTTTGTATGCACTATTTGCCCCATTTTGCAGTTGGAAAAGGTGAGGATTAATGAACTTGGAAACTTGCCCAAGTTTTCCCCAGTTGATCCTGGAAGAGCTGGAATTTGAACCCAGGTGTATCCAATTCCAAAAAACCAAAGTCTTCACCACCACAATATATTTCTTTGTAGCATTTATTGCTGGGTTAAGCTCTGTTCTAAATGGTTCACAGTGGTTATATAACGTGTTTCCTGTCACAGCTCTGTTTGTAAGCAGTGTTTTATTCCTGTTTTATAAAGAGACTAAATGTCTCACCCAAGGCCTCTCAGTTAGTGAGAGGTGGAGGCAGGATTTGAAACTGGCCCCCTGACTCCAGAGCCCACACTGCTAATGTCTAGTATACTGCTTCCCTGGCTCACATAATAGAAGTGAACTTTGGGGTGTGAATGTACCTACCCCTGGGGACTGTGATGGCTGAAACAATGGAAAGCACATGGCATTTGACTCACATGCAGTTCCTGCTGCTCCCAACAATGCCATCCATGTGTGTTAATAAAGGATACAGAGCTGGTGAGAAGGGTGTAGGTATAGGACCAGGTGTGCCATGTCATCACCCTAACGTACCTAACCCCAACCCTAACCCTCAGGGGCAGTGATGGCCTACAGGCACCTGCATTAGGGTGGTTTGGAGGATCCATGTTCATCGCCAACCCTCCCCTAGGGAGGGGGTTCCCTGACACTCAACGTCTGGATCTGCCCATGGCAGATCAAGCCACTACGGCATCTTGCCTATACCCCAGGCTCTGATTCCACCTCACTGACTGTGCCAACC
>NW_026652278.1:74063817-74068519 GCF_009828535.3 Hylobates moloch
CTTTTCTCCACAAATGAATCCTCCGGACTCTGGCCTGTAGATTGTAAATTAGGTTGCTCACTCTCTGGGGACTGGGGTCCCATCATTCAATATGTAGATTGTGGCTTAATCCTTGTGTTTAAACTTGACCTTACCTCCTCCTCCCAAACCTGTGTGGCTCAGACCTCCCATTCTACAGTTTCTTCAGTTCAATTTCTATGACAAATAACTCTCCTTTCTTCCCTGGGTGGAGGCAACCCCTGGCTGAAGAGGGTAGAGAAAGTGACCTAGGGTTTCCACTTATGCCCCTGTTTTCCTGTTTACAGCCTCATACTGTACCTCACCTCTTTAAGTGTGGATCCTTTCTGAGACTCTGGGGGTGAAGTAGGGAGAATCCGTTGGCTTCTTCTTATTTTCTCCCTCTGGGGCATCCAAGTGAGAACATGCACCATTCTGCCAAATTACCACTCCTTTGTATGCTATCTCCAAAATACGTGTCGAAATTCTTGCTTGCTGTTTTCTCGTCTCTTGTCCCTATTGTCCTTGAAGGATTTTACCTGTGCTCTTCCTCTACTGCCATTTTATTAGGATTTGGGGAGGGAGAGGAAATAAATTTGGTTGCAAATCAACCATGTTTCATTGGACATCCATTTCTCTAGCAGTCTCTCTTTTGGTAACACCCAGTGGGTGGATGTTGGCACTTCTGGAACTATCTTCCATGTCTATTATCTTTTCTTTTCTTTTCGACTTTCTATTTATTTATCCCAGTCTGCTGTTTTCAGGGAGGATTCCAATCTTTCAGTTCACTAATTGGCTCTTCAGCTGCATACATTGCACTCCGTAGCTCATCCACTCAGGTGGTTTTATTTGTTTAAACTATGAATATATTTTTTGTTTCTTATTCCCATGATCAGTAATACAAAATGAACACATTGTTCACCTGTAACATCCCTAATTGATTCCTTTCCATCCTTTCTTATTTGAGAATATTCATTATACTTACTTCAATGCACATTACTGGTTGTCTATTTGTTCTGTTTAATCTTCAGATCTGGAGCCAGACAGCTGAGGTTAATCTGTGGCTTCTCATGTTAAGCTATGTGACTTTGGACAAAGTTACTTAATCACTTGACACTTTAGTTTCTTCATTTGTAAAATGGCAATAAAAAAAGTCCTACCTTAAACTCTTATAAGGTAGGACTCTTATAAGGTATTCATGTGTCTATTGCAAACATAAAATAGTCCCACTTTATGTTTACAATAGTGCCTGACACATAAATGCTCAGTAAATATTAGCTATGGTTATTATGTTTCCTCAGGTCTCCCTTTCATGGTGGTGCTTCTCAAAAGGTATTTTTTGACAGTGAACTCATCTTTACCCATGAGATTTTCTGCAAGAAATCTGCTGGCCTAGCTTGCTATGAGGGAAGGCTGGAAATCACTGGATGAGCTTGTGCTCCATGCTGCTTTCAAGGAGAGTGCAGAACAGGTAGAGGGACCATCAGGTGGACCAGCTGTGCTCTCACAGCTGGTCTGTGGGATGTGGCTGATACTTAACTCTTCCTTGGCTTTGCCAGCCATATGGGGCCCTGTCCTGTCTTTCATTCCCTAACACAGCTCATACCAGGAGACAGACACTGTTGTCTTGGTCATCTTGTCTGCCGGGGTGGGGTTGAGGGAGATATTCAGGGTCAATTCATCCAGCTCCTTCCATGGGCGTGCTTGTCTAACCTTCTGTCAGTAGCCCTTTGGTCCCGTCTTGTTCCAAGCATTCACCACCTCTGGGCGTGGAATGCCTTGTTGCTGCTCCCAGTATTGAAGTATATACTGTAGTATATACACACAAGGATACCTATAGTATGTTCTTGGCCTCTACTCATGAGCTGGGCTGCAGTATCAAATCAGATCCTGTCTGCTTTTGGCTTACAGAAACGTGTCAGTGCTTCTGATTCTCTGAACATTTTCTGTTATCTTTTTGAGAACACTAATTTTTTTCCTTCCCTGTCATTTCTGGAGGATGGGCCTGGGTGGAGAGATGGCAGCCTGTGCTCAGTCCACTATCGTGAAAAGGGAAGTCAGAGAATGTATAGAAAAGATAAGAAGTAAGCAGAATCTTGGATAATGAGTAGGAGCAGCCAAAGCGAAAAGAGGAGAAAATGCCATTGTAGGCTGGGGAGACAGCTTGAGTGAAAGTGTGCAGACAGGAGACCACAGGATAGGGGGAGGGGACACAAGCAATGCGATGTTTCAAGAGAGGCAAGACTTATAAGGGAGAGGCAGGGCATGATAGTCTTATGTATCAGGTTAAGGGGCTTAATTTTATTCTGGAGAGCCTCTGGTGGTTTAAGAAAGTGACATAGGCTGGGTGCAGTGGCTCATGCCTATAATCTCAGCACTTTGGGAGGCTGAGGTGGGAGAATCGCTTGAGCCCAGGAGTTCAAGACCAGCCTGGGCAACATACTGAGACTCTATCTCTTAAAAAAAGAAAAAAGAAAGAAAGTGACAAAGTCAGATGTGCACCTTGTCCACTGTGGAAGTTAGATTTGAGGGGCGTGAGACTAGAGCCAAGAAGACCAGTTAGAAAGCTCCTCCAGAAGTCCAGGCTGGAAACTACAAGGGCCTGAAAATTACCACAGCAGTATGTAAGAGATGGAGACAAGGAGTCAGATTCAACAAATATTCAGGAAGCAAAATCTGTAGATAAGGAGGATTTTCTAATACTGTTTTCTTTAGGTAGCATAGAAAGATACTTCAACCTTCTTCCACTGTGACCATATGCTTTTTTTCTTTTCAATTGCACTTTCTGCTTAAGTCGGCCATATGCTTTTTAAAAATTTGCAGAAGTAAGCTATTTTAACTGCAGATAGTTAATCCCATTGGTACTAGCATGTACATTCTTATGACTATAGTCAAAGTTGAAAATACTTCTATCAAGTTTCATATATGAGCCATAAGATTACTGGGCATTTTAAGTTTTCTGTGCAGTGTCTAATCTTAATACTTCTCGAAGTGATAGAATCATTATCCAGTTTATCATGGTCGGTCTTGTTGTAATAGTGGATTGAGTTTTATGTTGTCTTTGTAGATGTTAGTATTTCATATCAAGTTATAAAATTTAATCTTTCTTAGTGTGCACATCTAGAACTTGTGGACTTCATCAGGATAAAATATATCAGACAAGCTAAGATGCAATCAGATACAGTGAGATGCATAAGACATCCCATTTCACACAAAAGCATACTTCTATTTGCAATACTCCTCTAGTTCTGCCTTACTACACAGGAGCTCTAACAAAATACATCTACTGAAATTGCTCAAAAAAGACGTATTTATATGTGTGTGTTATAAGTGTATATATTGCACTATTGAGTATACTCTCTACAGGACAGAACTTCCATTTTAAATAGGCATGGATGTGAACAGCCTTACATGCTTAAAACTCTATACATATGATGGGGGAGAGAGTTTTCCATAGACTAGTTTCTGGCTGCACACTTGTTTCTCCTCCACTGCTGACATATTTCTGAAAACAGGTGCTGGGGAAATGTTTATTATTTAGATATCATCTCTGACCCTGCTGGCTGAATCAGAACAATATTCCTGGAAGCCATTCCTATGCTGGAAGACTAGCAGTAATGCAACCACACATAGAAGTGACCATAAACTACATAAAGCTTTCTCATTCCTAGCCAGTTCCTAAAAATCCCTATGACCACTCCAACATGAGGGGCATGAGGAGCAATGAGATGGAGGGGAAATCAGAGTGGAAAGAGCCAGCCATCTTAACTACAGTCAAGTGCTGCATGAGGACATTTCAGACAACGACAGACCATATGGGACCATGACGGTCAGGCAGGGGCACAGGACAGGCAGGCAGCAGGGGCGGGAAGGACTAGCAGCTCTTCCCTGACTAGCAGCTGGGGTTCTGCCTCCACCTGCCTTCCCAGGACGGAAGCCAGATGAGCTGGACCATGATGGTCCCTTCAGATTATCATACCATATTTTTCCTGTACCTTTTGTGTGGTTAGGTATGTTTAGATAGACAAGTACTTGCCATCGTGTTACAATTGCCTAGCATATTCTGTACTGTAACGCACTGCAGTGGCTTGTAGCCTAGAAGCATAGGCTATACCAGGCAGCCTAGGCAGATAGTAGGCTCTACCATCTAGTTTTGTGTAAGTACACCTGATGATATTTGCACAACAACAAAGTCACATAAGGATGCATTTCTCAGAACGCATCCCTGTCGTTAAGCAACACATGACTGTGTTTGCACTTAAAATAGCTGACTTTTGCAAAGTCTCTAAAAACATATTACCATGTCAAACGTTGTTAAAGCCTCTCCCACCATGGCCTTGTAAGGAGCCCATGCAAGCGAGGGCCCTGCAGTTTCCTGGTGAATCATTCTCTATTGACAGCATGTGAAAAATGATTCTGGCAGACAGAAATCCAGTTGCTATCAGATCTCTAGCTGGAATGGCTTGTCAGAATGTGGTACCCCAGTGGGAGACGGAACCCAGGAGAAAAAGCAGGTTTAGAGAGAAAAAGTTCATTTCTTGACATGATAAATTTGAGCTTTTGAGGGACATTCCGGTAAAGTTACTAGAAGGCTGATATTTATTGATACATCTGTAATTCTTGTACCTCCTTTCTATTAAAGAAAATTCAAACAATCCAAAGGAATGCAGGGAAAGAGAAAAAAGAAACAACAAGAAAGCATATT
>NW_026652278.1:74068529-74111902 GCF_009828535.3 Hylobates moloch
GTGGCTGCCTGGGGTGCAGTGCTGGGAGGGTTTGCAAGGGGAGTGTCAAGGCTGGTCAGTGATTATGGGGAAGAGTCAGGGCCCATCAGGGGAATGAAGTGGCTAAGGATGCCTCCAGCCCTAATAGCCACAAGTGAATTCTGTTGAAAGGGAGTTCTAGCATCTCACAGACAAAGTGGAGCCTCGGGATGGAGGCTGAAGGCCAGACAGGGTCCCCCCTGTCCCATGGCATTAATTCCTCTCAGAACTCACAGATGGTCAGTCGATACTGCAGGCAGTTCCTGTCATTCCACTGCCCGTCTGTGTACATCTCCACACACTGCTCTTTTCCCCGACCTGCGGGCTCCCCTGGGTACCAGTTGGTGTAGTTTACAGGGGTCCCATCTGAGTAGCGGAAGTCTCCAGGCCTGGGACCCTCAGTCAGGCCCACATAAGCATACGTGTTGTACTTCTTCACGAAGCTTGCAATGGCCTCATTTTCCTCTGGACTCCTCGGGACAGCAATGTGGCCACCTGCTCTGGCACATGCCTCCTGAATGGCATCAAAAGTGACGGACTGCCCATTGGTGGAGAAGACCTTCTCTCCTACTGTCATTATGGAGCCCTGCAGACTGAGGGCTGAGAGTAGAAGAGTCCGGATCAGGCCACTGACCACTTTGTCTCTAAGCCACCTCCCTCACCTGGGGTTTCTGCTACCAGATTCTCCCCAGTCTCTCCATCTCTGCCTCTCTCTGTGTCTTCTCTTCCTCTTCCAATCGCAGTTTTCTAAATTCACTTTTAGACTCTCCTCCATTTGTTCATTCATCTAAGTAACAATTACTTATTGCCAGAAATGGTGCAATTTCCTGGGATTCAGTGGAAAGCAAGGCAGGTGGAGAACTTGCTTTCCTATGAAATGGGGAGTGAATTGTGTCTGCTTCTGTCTCCTCTGGGCCATTCAAAGACATCAGAAAAGCAAACATCATTCCTTTCCCTAAGGCCTGCATGTGCATGCCTATTTGTCATCTCTATGTTCTAGAAGCCAGTGCTGAGAATGAGGGGAATTTGTGGGAAATTCCTACCCTGTGAGGCCCAGGGGGTCCCCTTACCTCCCCTTGTCTGCAGGATTTGATGTCGGAAGTCGTGGAGTGTGGCTTGGAGCTCCTCATCTAGATGAGCTGGAAGCCCTGTGGAGAGCGCCCCACACAGAAGGAGGGGCAGGACAGTGAAGACCCCCACTTGCTGCCACACAGGCGTTTTGCCATCTGCAATCCTGGAACTCTGCCCTTTCATTGCTGCTAGGCACCGTCCAGACCCCAGGCTCAGAGGGTCCATGAGATTCCAGTGTGTCTCCACACCCCGTGGTGCCTTATTCTTCAGTGAAGCCTTGCCCCTGCTGAGACCCCCCCACCCCTTGTCCTCTTTCCTGCTCTGTCCCTCGAGGGGCTCTGTCTGCCCGCCTCTGTGGGGCAAGTGCCTCTCCCACACCCTCCACCAAGGGCAAGCGTGATGCTCTCTGCACTGCCCTGATGGACTTGCTTACTGCTCTGAGCTTCAAAGTTCCCCTCTGTGGGGCTCCTGATCACACCATCTGCCTGGATGCCTGGTCCGCATTCACCCTTCAGACTGCCCCCAGCAACTCCATCCCAGGATGTGCCTCCCCTGCCTCCCAGGTCTGTCCCTCATCCCACAACTGACTCAGTGTCTCCCCATCGGTGGTCATGAGGCACGGAGGACTTCCCACACCTGCCCTTCCCTGAATTGTGACCACACTGCCCAGACACCTCGGCTTTCTCCCTCAAATTCATATTCTCTTCCTTAGGTTGAGCCAAATGCCCTTGGGGAACCTGCAGGGTTTGTCTGACCCCCATCACCCCTGTGTAACTGACTTCAGGGTCGCTGTGCCCATGTTCCCACTGCCCACCTGCCCCACCATGCTCACCTGGAGGGCCCCTCTCCCCAGGCTCCCCCTTCTCTCCACACTCTCCAGGGACACCAGGGGCTCCAGGCAGCCCATCATTCCCAGAAGGACATTGCATATCTCCAGGCGGACCCATGGGGCCTGCAGAGAAAAGAGACATGGATGTGTAGGATCTGTCACCCACAACTGGTTGGAGCTAGTGAGCCTCAACGCCCATTATCACTGGGGCTGGCTCAGCTATCACTCCGTGGGCACTATGAGGACAGACTCTCCAGGATGCACCATCCTAAGGGCTCCAGGAACCCACCAGGTCCCACCCAGCTTACTATAGCCCCCAGCTCACTATGGCCCACAGCCTAGGGGCCTGGACAGATGGGCCTCCTGAAAAGGGGTCTGTGTCCCTCAGCTGAGGGTGGGGTCTCAAGCGCAGTACCTGGAGGGCCAGGGTCTCCTTTGACACCATCTCTCCCGTCCCTGCCTGGCAGGCCGTGGGATCCAGGAGTGCCGGGGATACCAGGGCTTCCAACACAAACGTCCTTCACTTCGCATGCAGCACCAGAGGCTGCCATCAAGATGAGGGTGAGGGCCAGAGGGCACAGCCACATGGCTCTGGCTCCAGTTGCTGCTCCTGCAGGAGGGATGGCTGTGAGCCCCTCTGCCACCTCTGCCAACATCTCCCCCACTGTGCTCTGTCAGGACTCAGGAAGCTGGGCAGAGCTGAGAGGCAGGGCGGGGGAGACCAGAGTGCTGGGAAGACCCGAAGCCCCCGGGAAAATTCCCAGCATCATCTGGCACCTGGCATGGCCTCATGCTTCAGGCCTCCGGCTGGAGATTGTGGGGTCTCCAGGCTGCCAAGGAGGAGAAAGAGTAAGGAGCTCTGGGGAGCCCGGGGACCTGGGCTCCATTGCAGTCTCCTTTTTGTCAGTGCCTCACTATGTTACCCTGGGAAACTGGCTTCACCTCTCTGGCTTCAGCTGAATCTTCCGTGCTCTGCAGAAAACCTGCCTTGTCCCTCTCAGGCTGTTAGGAGGAAGGATGAGGTCACTCACTCACTGACTCACTCCATCTGTCCCTCATATGCTCTGTTACCTTCTTTTCAGGCTCCAAGAAATCAGCGACCTGAGAATGAAAAGAGATGAACAGGGCCCACAGCCTGGGCCCTTCAAGGTGATGATCAGGCTGGTGATGACCCTCTCACAGTCAGTGATGAGGTCTTCCTTCCTCTTGGGGTCTGTTCTCCCACTCCCCCCGCTTAGGCCCTGCTGAGTCCCTGGTAGGGATGGATCTGGCCAAGGAAGATATCAAAGTATGAGGGTCTTTGCAGGTCATCCATATTGACCGTGCTGTGAAACACCTCCCAGTGGAAAATGGGAGTTGCCCTCCTTCCCAGCCTGGGCCTTGGTCAGGCCTGTGGCTGCTGGGCTGGTCCTCTCTGCCTGCGATCCTCAAGCTGGAGAACACCCAGGGGATGGGGCTAAACTCACCCACACACAGAGCCTCCAGCTGCTTGGGTCTCTGCCTCCAAGTCAGAGCATAAAGGTAGACAACAGCATTTATAGGGTGTGGGCTGCCAGGCTTCTTCCCCACCCTTGAGAGCTCTACCACAAAACCTGTGCTCCAAGCAGGAAATGGGCATAGTGTTTACACAGCACGTTTCCCTGCAGAACACTCAGGCTGGAGGAATACTTAGGACCCTTGAGGGGAGCACAGAACCTGGTAAAGAAAAATACCAGGTCTGTAAGAAGAGAAATGCCCCACTGGCTAAGGTCACCCACTCTGCACTCAGGGAGCTCCACTGGGTTCCTTGTTTAGTTTCAGAAAATGAAGAAGTCACTGCTCCAGCTGAGGTTAGTCAGGTTGATCCAGGTCAACCTGTCTGCCCTGTAACCTTGCTCAGCTCTGAGCCCCAGGACCCCCAGCCGGTGTCTCTGGAGCCTGCGGCCGAGTTGGTGAGCACATGGGCAGAGTGGCAGGCAAATTTGCTGCACGTTCCACTTCCCTCTGCCCCAGCAGGTTCAGCTGGAGGAGTCAGGGCAGCACCTGGAAGGTCACGGTAGATCTGCAGTTTCTGTCTTTGGTAGAACATCACTTTGGGTGATGTCTGGCAACCTGCAATGGTGATTATGCTAAGTGTCCCGGTGATATATGAAGCCCTAGTTGTTGACGTCCTGGTTCGAGCATCTGGATTAGGAGGGAATCTCCAACTGTGGAGGTGGTAATGATGGGAACCAAGACAGGAAAATCTCCCCTGGCTTATTTGGAATTGGTTTGAAAAATCCCAAACCATTGAGGAGTTGAGCTCTTCCAGGGAGCGGAAGCTCAGCCAATGGACCCCACTCCCAGGAGCAGGAGGCTGGGCAGTGCCAATTTGTAGCACGGAGTCTTTCAGCTGCCCCAGTGCTGTCTGCCACACCATGTGGTGGGTGCTGGGCCAGGTGTGGAATGGGGGAGTCAGGCCAGTGCAGGGTGGGGGCAGGTGGGGCGCAGCTCCAGCAACTTGGCTGTGGGGAGGCAGGGCTGTTTTGCAGGTGATGAGCAGGAACAGAGGCCAACTCGGATGTTCAGGGCCTTGTGGTTGGCAGGGCAGGGCATGGCTTTAGGGGAAAGGCACACCTGAGTTTTGACCCAGAGTTGTCACTTACTAACCAGGTGGCCTTGGTCAGTTTCATTTTTCATTTTATTATTCTGAAACAACATCAAAATTACAGAAAAATTGCCAGTATGGTACGACTTTTTTTTCCCTGAACCTATGAGAGGAGGTTGTCGAAACCCCAACACCTCAATACTTTAATATGTTTTTCACGCAAAGGCATTTTTGCATTATAACCATAACCAAGAAATTAACACGGATATAATAACTCCAAATAGCCTTCAGGCCCTATGCAAAATGTACACAATGCCCCAATAGTGTCCTTTATAGCAAAGGATCCGTTTCTGAGCCATGCGCGTTATTCGGTTGTCACGCTTCTCCAGGGTCCTGAAACCCACAAAGTCCCTCTCTCTTCCCTTCACCTTCATGACCCGAACACAGTGTGAAGATCACAGGAGAGTTACAGTGTAAAATGCCCCTCACTTTGTTTGTTTGTTTGTTTGTTTGTATTGCCTCACAGTTAGATTCAGGTTCTGTAACTTCGGCAGAAATACCAGGGACACCCGGCTGCCGTCTTCTCCCATTCTACCCGGAGGCATGTGACTTTAGTTTGCCCCAAGACTGATGATGTTCGTGTTGATCATTTAATTAAGATGGTGGGTGTCACAATTCGCCACTGCAAATTTATTCTTTTTCTGGTTTTAATCAGTGACTATGTTGTGGGGACGCACTTTGAGACTATTGTAAAGATACCATCCCTCATCACACTCACACTGTCTTTGTTGCCCATTGATTGATTTGTAGCAATGTGGACTTGTGAGTGAGGCTTGCCACCGACCGCCAGGGGGAGCCATGCACTCGCCTGCGGGCTGCAAGGGACACTATCCGAGTTTGATGTTGAGACAGGTACAGTTTACCAGCACAGGGCACCAGCAAATCTAAAGAATGTCGTTAAGAAGCACAGCTTGTCGTTCTTAGCACTAAGAATTGCTGCAGTCCCTGCTGAGTTCCGAGTGTCCATGCCAGGCCACTTAGCCGCGTCCACAGCCTCCTCCCGCTGCTCAGGCCCCATTGCCCCCGCCGGTCCGCTCTCCTTCAGTGCCCTTCTCACTCTCCTCGGGACTTCACCCTCCCATGCTGGGCCACCTCCCTCTGCGGGGACATCCTCTTCACACCGCCAGGCCCTGGGTGCCCACGTGAAGCCACCTCAGAGTCCACAGTCTCACTGCACTCCGAGTCCCACTCCCTGTGGCAGGACCCCCTCCTCACCCAGTGTGACTGAAACCAGGAAGACGACGCTTTCCCACGTGGGCAAGGTAAGACTGAAGGGGCACAGAGTGGGAGCCATGTACCGCCCTAAGGACAGCCCACGGGGGTTTCTGCAGATTCGAGACCTCTCTCTTAGTGCTCAAGGGACTCTTTCCTTCCCCTTTCTCCAGCTGCACTGGGTGCTAGCAGTGGGAAGAGGCTGTCTGTGGCTGCTAAAGCTTTCCCGTCGTTTTGGATCATCGCAGCACTCTATGAGGCGTACAGAGAGTAAATCCCCATTCCACACTTCAGTCAAGTGAGGCTGACAGCGGTTACATGGATTGCCAAAATTACCCAGAAATCCTCTTTCCAGCTCGATCCTCTGCTAGAACCTTCCCAGAGTCAGAGGGATGTGCTTAATCTACCTGTACCTGGAGACAAAGAGATACATAAATTGATTTACTAATTATGGATATATTTCAAGATCACTTCTACTGTCAGAATCTAAGGGGCAGCTCAGCCACATTAAGGGAATGGAAATTGACGCTTCTTTTCCTTGATGCAGCCAGCAAACTAAGCAAATATGTGTGTAGTATAAATATATGTACACACATATATTGTGTGCTGTATATTTACACATATATTTATACTACATTGGCACATCTAATAAATGTCACTGCATTCTTAAAAAGCATAACACAATAAATCTTTCTATTACCTAGAAATGACATATTTTAATTTTCATCAACACAGCCCTCTCACCTCTCTACCCTGAGCATTTTGAGTCTTCCAAACCCCAGAGAAACACATCACGTTTTATTGAGGCTTTGAGGAGAGAAAAACAGCTTTTCCCATTCTGCGCCTTGGAGGAATTGAAACTGGCAGAAGACAGCAACTATCTCCAATGAAATAAGCTCAGGAAAACACACGTGCGCGCGCACACACACACACACACACACACACAGACACACACACAAACTGACTTTGCATCAATAAGACCATACTGCAGATACTCTTCTACAGTAAGTGTTTTCTCTTACATACCCCAGCCATATTTTCAGATTGACACATAGGGATATAATTGTAACTATAGTCTTTTCTTGGGGTTTCCTTGTTTTTAATTTGGGTGACTTATTCTTTACTTTTTTTAATTTTAAAAAATTTCTTATTTTTAATGGACACATAATTTTATATATACATGGGATATTGTGAGCTATTTTGATACATGTATGCAATAATCGATGATCAAATCAGGGTAAGTTGCATACCCATCACCCCAAAAGTGTATCAATATTTAGTGATGAGAACATTCACAGTCTTCTCTTTTACCTCTTTGAATGTATATAATGAGTTATTGTTGACTATGGTCACCCTCCAGTGCTCTAGAAGGCTAGAACTGATTGCTCTTGTCTAGCTATGATCTTTTATCCATTGACCAAGCTCTCCCCATCCTCCATTCTCCTGGTCTTCCCAGCCTCTAGTATGCTCTGTTCTACTGTTTACTTCTATGAGATTAACTTTATTTTTAGGCCGGGCGCGGTGGCTCACGCTTGTAATCCCAGCACTTTGGGAGGCCGAGGCGGGCGGATCACGAGGTCAGGAGATCGAGACCACAGTGAAACCCCGTCTCTACTAAAAATACAAAAAATTAGCCGGGCGTGGTGGCGGGCGCCTGTAGTCCCAGCTACTCGGAGAGGCTGAGGCAGGAGAATGGCGTGAACCCGGGATGCGGAGCTTGCAGTGAGCCGAGATCGCGCCACTGCACTCCAGCCTGGGCGACAGAGCGAGACTCTGTCTCAAAAAAAAAAAAAAAAAAAACTTTATTTTTAGCTTCCACATATGTGTGAGAAGATTCTGTGTTTAACTTTCTCTTCCTGGCTTTATTTCACTGAACATAATGGCTCATCCATGTTGCCATGAATGACAAGATTTCATTCTTTCTTAGGGCCGGACAGTATTTCATTGTGTATCATTATCGCATTTTCTTTATCCATCCATCCATTGGTAGACACTTAATTTGATTCCACATTTGGCTATTGTGAATAGTACTACAATAAACATGGGAGTGCAGATACTTCTTCAACACTGAGTTCCTTTCCTTTGAATATATGCCTTTGAATACTGAGTAGTGGAATTGTTAGATCATATGGTCATTCTATTTTTCGTTTTTTGGAGGAATCTCCACTCTGTTTTCCATAATGACTGTACTACTTTACATTTCCACCAACAGCGTATAAGAGTTCACTTTTCTCTGCATCCTTGCCAGTATTTATCAGTTATTGTCTTATTAAAAAGAGCCAGTCTACCTGGGGTGAGATATCTCATTGTGGTTTGACATTTTCCTAGGAGTAGTAGTATTGAGAATTCTTATTTTTATATTATATTTATTATTTTATTTTAGACAGGGTCTTGCTCTGTCACCCAGGACAGAGTGCAGTGACACAATCTCAGCTCACTGCAGCCTTCACCTCCTGGACTCAAGCAATCCTCCCACCTCAGCCTCCTGAGTAGCTGACACTATAGGCATACACCACCACATCCCGATAATTTTTTATTGTAAGCATGAAATCTCACTATGTTTCCCAGGCTGGTCTCAAACTCCTGGGCTCAAGCCAACTTCCCACTTCAGCCTCCCAAATTACTGGGATTACAGGCAGGGGTCATCGTACCTGACCAAGCATTTTTAATATACTTGTTGGTAATTTATATGTCTTCTTTCGAGACGTGTCTGTTCAGATCATTTGCCCATTTTAAAATTGTGTTATTTGGATTTTTTTGCTGTGGACTTGTTTGAGTTCCTTGTATATACAGGATATTAATTCCTTATTGGATTAATAGTTGCAAATATTTTCTCCAATTCTGCAGGTTTTCTCTTCACACTGCAGATGTGAAGTGCATTGTTTTCTCTGCAGATGCTTTTCAGTTTGCTATAATCCCATTTGTTTATTTTCACTTTCGTTGCCTGTGCTTTTGAGGTCTTTCATAAAATCTTCACCCAAACCAGTGTCCTGAGGCACTTCTCCTGTGTTTATTTCTAGTAGTTTCATAGTTTCAGGACTTACATTTAAGTCTTTAGTCCATTTTGTGTTGATTTTTTGTATGTGTGAGAGATAGGAGTCCAGTTGCATTCTTCTGCATATGTATCCAGTTTCCCCAGCATCATTTATTGAACAGACTGTTCTTTCCCCCGATGTATGTTCTTGATGCCTTTGTCAAAAATCAGTTCACTATAAATATGCAAATTTATTTCTGTATTCTCTATTCTGTTCTATTGCTATATGTGTTTATAACAGTACCATGCTGTTTTGGTTATCATAGATTTGTAGTACATTTTGAAGTCAGGTAGTGTGATGCCTCCAGCTTTTCGCTTTTTGCTTAGGGTTTCCTTGACTATTTGGTGTCTTTTTGTGGTTCCATACAAATTTTATGATTGTTCATTCTCATTCTGTGAAGAATGTCGTTAGTATTTTAATAGGCATGACATTAAATCTGTAGATCACTTTGGGTAGTATGGTTATTTTAACAATACTGATTCTTCCAATCCATGAACATGAGATGTCTTTTCACTTTTTGGTATCCTCTTCAGTTTTTTTCTTCAGTGTTTTATAGCTTTCATAGTAGAGATCTTTCACTCCCTGGTTACATTTATTCCTAGGTATTTTATACTTTGTAGCCATTGTAAACAGGATTGACTTCTTGATTTCTTTCTCATGTAGTTCCTCTTGATGTATACAAATGTTGTTGATTTTTGTATGTTGATTTTGTATCCTGCAACTTTACTGGATTCATTTATCAGTTCTAAGAGTGTTTTTGTGAAGTCTTCAGGATTTTGCCTTTTTAAGGTCATGTTGTCTGCAAATAGGGACAATTTGATTTCTTCCTTTCCAATTTGGATACCCTTTATTTTTTCCCCATGATTAATTACTCTGGCTAGGACTTCCTTAACTATCTTGAATAAAAGTAGTGGGCTGGGCACAGGGTCTCACGCCTGTAATCCCAGCTGTTTGGGAGGCCAAGGCAGGAAGATCACCTGAGGTCAGGAGTTGGAGACTAGCTTGGCCAACATGGTGAAACTCCGTCTCTACTAAAAATACAAAAAAATTAGCCAGGTGTGGTGGTGGGTGCCTGTAATCCCGGTACTTGGGAGGCTGAGGCAGGAGAATCACTTGAACATGGGAGGTGGAGGGTGCAGTGAGCCGAGATCACGCCACTGCACTCCAGGCTGGGTGACAGAGCGAGACTCCGTCTCAAAAAAAAAAAAAAAAAGGAATGGTGAAAGTGGGCAACCTTGTCTTGCTCAAATTATTAGTGGAAAACTTTCAAATTTTCTCCATTCAGTATGATGGTAGCTGTGGATTTTTTTGTATATGGCCTTTATTGTGTTGAGGTGCTTGGTTTATACACCTAATTTGTTGAGCGTTTTTATGATGAAGGGATGTTAAATTTTGTCAAATATTTTTTCTGCATCTATTGAGATGATCATGTGTTTTCTTCTTCATTCCACTGATGTAATGGATCACACTTATGGATTTATATATGTTGAACCATCCTTGCATCCCTGAGATGAATCCCACTTGATCATGATGATTATATTTTGGATGTGCTGCTGGATTCTGTTTGCTAGTATTTTGTTGAGGATTTTTGTATCTCTGTTCATCAGAGATATTAGCTTGTACTGTTCTTGTTGTTGTTGTGTTTATGTCTGGTTTTGCTGTCAGGATATCAGGATAATGCTGGCCCCATAAAATGAGATTGGAAGAATTTCCTCCTCTTCAATTTTTTGGAATAGCTTGAAAATAATTGGTGTTTTTTGTTCTTTAAAACTGGCAGAATTCAGCAGTGAAGGCATCCAATCATGGACTTTTCTTCGATGGTAGACTTTTTATTATTAATTCAATATTGTTACTAATAATCAGTATGTTCAGGTTTTCTGTTTCTTCCTGGTTCAGTCTTGGTAGGTTGTATGTGTCCAGGAATTCATCCATTTCCCCTAGATTTTCTCATTTGTTGACATAAGTTGTTTATAATAATGTTTAATGATCATTTGTATTTCTGTGGTATCGATTGTAAGTCTCCTTTTTTGTTTTTCATTTTTACTTATCTCAGTCTTCTCTCTTATTTTTTTAGTTAGTCTACCTAATGGTTTGTCAATTTTGTTTATCTGTTTAAAGTACCAACATTTCAGCCCAGTATAATGGCTCATGCCTGTAATCCCATCACCGAGGCCAAGGCAGGAGGATCTCTTGAGGCCAGGAGTTTGAGACCATCCTGGGCAACAAAAAAATACTACATCTTTTAAAAAAGAAAGAAAAAAAATCTTAGCTGAGTGTGGTGGCATATGCCTGTATTCCAAGATGCTCAGAAGAATGAGGATCTCTGGTGCTCATGAGCTGGAGGCTGCAGTGGGCCATGACAGAGGAACTGCACTCCATCCTGGGTGACAGAGCAAGATGCTCTCCCTAGAAAAATACAAAAACAAACAAACAAACAAAAACTTCCCCCAACTTTTTATTTTATTGATCTCTAGTCTGTTTTTTGTTTATTTCTGCTTGATTTTTAAAGTTTCTTTCTACTAATTTTGGGTTTGGCTCTTTTTCTTGCTTTTCTAGTTCTTTAAGGTGCATTATTAACTTGTTGTTTTTTTTTTGAAATCACCTACTTTTTTGATGTAGGCATGCAATGCTATAAATTTCCCTCTTAGTACTGATTTTGGTATATCCCATAGGTTTTGATATGTTGTGTTTGTATTTTTGTTTCTTTCAAGGAACTTCTTAATTTCCTTCTTAATTTTTTTATTCACCCATTGGTCATTCAGAAGCATATTTTTTAATTTCTATGTATTTGTTCAGTTTCCAAAGTTCCTCTTGTTATTGCTTTCTTGTTTTATTCCATTGTGGTCATAAAAGGCAATTGAAATGATTGTGATTTTTTAAAATTCATTAAGACTTGCTTTGTGGCCTAACATATGGTCTATCCTGGAGAATGTTCTATGTGCTGATGAAAAGAATGAGTATTCTGTAACTGTCAGATGAAATGTTCTTCAAATGTCTGTTAGGTCCATTTGTTCTGGAGCACAGATTAAATCCAAAGTTTCTTTGTTGATTTTCTGTCTAAGTGATCTATCAATACTGAGAGTGAACTGTTGAAGTCCCCAAGAATTATCGTATTGGAGTCTGTCTCTCCCTTTAGCTCTAATAATATTTGATTTCTATAGTTTGCTTTTCTGGTGTTGGATGAATGTATCTTTACAATTGTCATATCCTTTTACTAAATTGATCCCTTTGCCATTATATGTGACCTTCCTTGGCTTTTCTCACAGCTTTTGACTTAAAATACATTTTATCTGAAATAAGTAGAGTGATTCCTGCTCACTTTTTATTTCTATTTGCATGAAATATTTTTTTCACTCATTTGCATTCAGTCTATGCATGTTTTTACAAGTCATGTAAGTTTCTTGTCAGAAGCATATAGTTTGGTCCCTTTTCTTTATCCGTTTAGCCAGTCTATATTTTTTAATTGAGTAATTTAATCTGTTTACATTCAAGGTTATTGTTGATAAGTGAGGATTACTCTCGTGATTTAAATAGTTGTTTTCTGGTTATTTTGTCTCTTCTTTGTTTCTTCCTCTCTTATTGTTTAATTTTGAAGTTTGTTGGTTTTCTGTAGTGATAAATTTTGATTGCTTTCTCTTTCTCATTTGTATGTTTCCTCTACCAATTATATTATATTTCACATGTTTTCATGAAGGTAGTTATTTTTCCTTCACTTCCAGGTATAGGATTCCCTTAAGTATTTTTTATAAGGCTAGTCTAGTACTGATGAATTTTCTCTAGTTTTGCTCACCTGGGAAAGTCTTTATTTCTCTTTCATCTCTGAATAATGGCTTTGCTGGTTGTAGTATTCTTTTCTGACAATTTTTCTTTCCAACACTTTGAAAATTATCTTATTCTCTCCTGACCTCTAAGGTTTATTCTAAGAAACCTGCTGTTAGTCTAATAGGGATTCCCTTATTGTGACTTAACACATTTTTCTTACTGCTTTGACTATCTTTGACTTTTGACAGTTTATTTACAACTTTTACTTTTGACAGTTTATTTACAATGAGCTTCAGTGAAAACGTTTTTGGATTGAATCTATCCAAACTCCTGGAAAACATTATGCTTTAGGCTTTGAGGAGAGGAAGCCAGCTTTCCTCATTCTGCCACCTTGGGGCAATTGAAATTCTCAGGTGGCAGCAAATGTCTCCAAAGAAATAGGCTCAGAAATTCTCTCTCTCTCTTACTTTGCACAAAAAAGATCATACTGCAGATACTCTTCTACAACTAGTGTTATATACCTCAAGACATCCAGACATCTATTCAAATTCTGCAATTAGTGATTTCCCTTACATCCCTCAGGCATCTTTTCAGGTGAACACATATAGACCTAATTATAACTATACTCTTTTCTTGGGGGTTGCTTATTTTTAATTTTGGTAATGTTTCCTTCACTATCTTTTTAACTTTTTGGAAAAACTTGTGCACCATAATAAACAAAAAGGATAACAGATAAGTTTACATCTCAATGAGTTGTTACACATTAAAACCTATAAAACTACCAACCAGTCAAAAAGGAAACTTTGCCAGCACCACAGAGACCTTCTTATGTGGTCAGTTTCTATGCTCTCTCTCTTCCCTACAGGAACTCATTATTCTAACCTCTGTTGCCATTGATTAGTTTCCCTGTTCTTGAAATTTATGTAAAGGACATACTCATACACTAGGGAATTTTGGGGTCTGGCTATTTTGGATCACCATTGTATGTGTGAGATTGATCTATGTTGTTGCACACAGCAAAAGTGTGTTCATTGCTGACCAATATTCTACTAGATGAATATATGACAACTGGTTATTTACTATGGTGTTGACAGACAGTGATTATTTCCAGTTTCAATTTAGTATGTATAATGCTGATATGAACATTCTTGTACATAAAGCTGTCAGGTTATGAGTTTTTCATATGTAAAAATATTAAAGTATTAAAGTATATACTGGATGGGATTCCAAGATGGCAGAATAGGAAGAGCTCTGGTCTGCAGCTCCCAGCGTGATTGAGACAGAAGACGGGTGATTTCTGCATTTCCAACTGAGGTACCTGGTTCATCTCACTGGGACTGTTGGAAAGTGGGTGCAGCCCACAGAGGGCGAGCCGAAGCAGGATGGGGCATCGCCTCACCTGAGAAGCACAAGAGGTTGGGGGATTTCCCTTTTCTAGCCAAGGGAAGCCATGACAGATTGTACTGGGAAAATTGGGAAACTGCCACCTAAACACTGTGCTTTTCCAACGGTCTTAGCAAATGGCACACCAGGAGATTATATCCCACACCTGGCTCAGCGGGTCCCATGCCCACAGAGCCTTGCCACTGCTAGTCCCAGATAGTCCCAGCAAGGAGGCAAGCCTGAGTAAGTAAACAAAGCAGCTGGAAGCTCGAACTGGGTGGAGCCCACCGCAGCTCAATGAGGACAGCCTGCCTCTGTAGACTCCACCTCTGGGGGCACGACACAGCCAAACAAAAGACAGCAGAAACCTCTACAGACTTAAACGTCCCTGTCTGACAGCTCTGAAGAGAGTGGTGGTTCTCCCAGCATGGTGTTTGAGCTCTGAAAATGGACAGATGGCTTCCTCAAGTGGGTCCCTGACTCCCACATAGCCTAACTTGGAGACACCTCCCAGTAAGGGCCAACTGACACCTCATACAGCTGAGAGCTGCCTTGAGACGAAGCTTCCAGAGGAAGGACCAGGCAGCAATATTTACTGTTCTGCAATATTTGCTGTTCACCTCTCCTGGTGAAACCCGGGAAAACAGGGTCTGGAGTGGACCTCCAGCAAACTCCAACAGACCTGCAGCTGAGGGACCTGACTGTTAGAAGGAAAACTAACAAACAGAAAGGAATAGTATCAACATCAACAAAAAGGACATCCACACCAAAACCCCATCTGTAGGTTACTATCATCAAAGACCAAAGGTAGATAAAACCACAAAGATGGGGAGAAACTAGAGCAGAAAAGCTGATAATTCTAAAAATCAGAGTGCCCCTTCTTCTCCAAAGGATTGCAGCTCCTCAACAGCAACGGAACAAAGCAGGACAGAGAATGACTTTGATGAGCTGACAGAAGTAGGCTTCAGAAAGTCGGTAATAACAAACTTCTCTGAGCTAAAGGAGAGTGTTCGAACCCATCACAAGGAAGCTAAAAACCTTGAAAAAAGATTAGATGAATGGCTAACTAGAATAAACAGTGTAGAGAAGACCTTAAATAACCTGATGGAGCTGAAAACCATGGCACGAGAATTACGTAATGCATGCACAAGCTTCAGTAGCCGATTCAATCAAGTGGAAGAAAGGGTATCAGTGATTGAAGATCAAATTAATGAAATGAGAAGAGAAGTTTAGAGAAAAAAGAGTAAAAAGAAATGAACAAAGCCCCCAAGAAATATGGGACTATGTGAAAAGACCAAATCTATGTTTGATTGGTGTACCTGAAAGTGATAGGGAGAATTGATCCAAGCTGGAAAACACTCTTCAGGATATTATCCAGGAGAACTTCCCCAACCTAGCAAGGCAGGCCAACATTCAAATTCAGGAAATACAGAGAACACCACAAAGATACTCCTTGAGAAAAGCAACCCCAAGACACATAATTGTCAGATTCACCAAGGTTGAAATGAAGGAAAAAATGTTAAGAGCAGCCAGAGAGAAAGGTTGGGTTACCCACATAGGGAAGCCCATCAGACTAACAGCAGATCTCTCAGCAGAAACCCTTCAAGCCAGAAGAGAGTGGGAGCCAATATTCAACATTCTTAAAGGAAAGAATTTCTAACCCAGAATTTCATACCCAGCCAAACTAAGCTTCATAAGTGAAGGAAAACTTAAGTCCTTTACAGACAAGCAAATGCTGAGATATTTTGTCACCACCAGGACTGCCTTACAAGAGCTCCTGAAGGAAGCACTAAAAATGGAAAGGAACAACCAGTACCAGCCACTGCAAAACATGCCAAATTGTAAAGACCATCAATGCTAGGAAGAAACTGCATCAACTAATGGGCAAAACAACCAGCTAACATCATGGCTAAATGCTCCAATTAAAAGACACAGACTGGCAATTTGGATAAAGAGTCAAGACCCATCAGTGTGCTGTATTCAGGAGACCCATCTCACATGCAGAGATGCACATAGACTTAAAATAAAGGGATGGAGGAAGATCTACCAAGCAAATGGAAAGCAAAAAAAACAAAACAAAACAAAACAAAAGCAGGGGTTACAATCCTAGTCTCTGATAAAACAGACTTTAAACCAACAAAGATCAAAAGAGACAAAGCCGTTACATAATGATAAAGAGATCAATTCAACAAGAAGAGCTAACTATCCTAAATATACATGTACCCAACACAGGAGCACCCAGATTCATAAAGCAAGTCCTGAGATACCTACAAAGAGACTTAGACTCCCACACAATAATAATAATAATAGGAGACTTTAACACCCCACTGTCAATATTAGACAGATCAATGAGACAGAAGGTTAACAAGGATATCCAGGACTTGAATTCATCTCTGCACCAAGCGGACCTAATAGACATCTGCAGAACTCTCCACCCCAAATCAACAAAATACACATTCTTCTCAGCACCACATCACACTTAATCCAAAATTGACCACATAGTTGGAAGTAAAGCTCTCCTCAGCAAATGTAAAAGAACAGAAACCACAACAAACTGTCTCTCGGACCACAGTGTGATCAAATCAGAACTCAGGATTAATAAACTCACTCAAAACTGCACAACTACATGGAAACTGAACAACCTGCTCCTGAATGACTACTGGGTAAATAACGAAATGAAGACAGAAATAAAGATGTTCTTTGAAACCAATGAGAACAAAGATACAATGTACCAGAATCTCTGGGACACATTTAAAGTATTGTGTAGAGGGAAATTTATAGCACTAAATGCCCACAAGAGAAAGCAGGAAAGCTCTGAAATTGACACCCTAACATCATAATTAAAAGAACTAGAGAAGCAAGAGCAAACAAATTCAAAAGCTAGCAGAAGGCAAGAAATAACTAAGATCAGAGCAGAACTGAAGGAGATAGAGACACAAAAAACCCTTCAAAAAATCAATGAATCCAGCAGCTGATTTTTTGAAAAGAAAAGCAAAATTGATAGACCGCTAACAAGACTAATAATGAAGAAAAGAGAGAAGAATCAGATAGACACGATAAAAAATGATGAAGGGGATATCACTACCGATCCCACAGAAATGCAAACTACCATCAGAGAATACTATAAACACCTGTACACAAATAAACTAGAAAATCTAGAAGAAATGGATAAATTCCTGGACACATACATCCTCCCAAGACTAAACCAGGAAGAAGTTGAATCTCTGAATAGACCAATAACAGGTTCTGAAAATGAGGCAATAATAGCCTACCAACCAAAAAAACTCCAGGACCAGATGGATTCACAGCCAAATTCTGCCAGAGGTACAAAAAGGAGCTGGTACCATTCCCTCTGAAACTATTGCAATCAACAGAAAAAGAGGGAATCCTCCCTAACTCATCTTATGAGGCCAGCATCATCCTGATACCAAAGCCTGGCAGAGACACAACAAACAAAGAGAATTTTAGACCAATATCCCTGAAGAACGTTGATGTGAAAATTCTCAATAAAATACTGGCAAACCAAATCCAGCAGCACATCAAAAAGCTCATCCACCAAGATCAAGTCAGCTTCATCTCTGGGATGCAAGGCTGGTTCAACATACACAAATCAATAAACGTAATCCATCACATAAACAGAACCAAAGACAAAAATCACATGATTATCTCAATAGATGCAGAAAAGGCCTTCAACAAAATTCAATAGCCCTTCATGCTAAAAACTCTCAATAAACTAGGTATTGATGGAACGTATCTCAAAATAATAAGAGCTATTTATGACAAACCCACAGCCAGTATCATACTGAATGGGCAAAAACTGGAAGCATTCCCTTTGAAAACTGGCACAAGACAGGGATGCCCTCTCTCACCACTCCTGTTCAACATAGTGTTGGAAGTTCTGGCTAGGACAATCAAGCAAGAGAAAGAAATAAAGGGTATTCAATTAGGAAAAGAGGAAGTCAAATTGTCCCTGTTTGCAGATGACATGATTATATATTTAGAAAATCCCATCATCTCAGCTCAAAATCTTCCTTAAGCTGATAAGCAACTTCAGCAAAGTCTCAGGATACAAAATCAATGTGCAAAAATCACAAGCATTCTTAAACACCAATAACAGACAAACAGAGAGCCAAATCATGAGTGAACTCCCATTCACAATTGCTACAAAGAGAACAAAATATCTAGGAATCCAACTTACAAGGGATGTGAAGGACCTCTTCAAGGAGAACTACAAACCACTGCTCAACAAAATAAAAGAGGACACAAACAAATGGAAGAACTTTTTTGTCCTTGTGATGGTTCCATGTGAGCATGTGAATTACATGTTCAGCTAATCATCTCAGCTAAGTAGTATTTTGGATACAAGCCATTTCTATAAGAGAGTAGTAATTTCTTCTCTGAAGATTTGATACAACTCACCTTAAAACCATTTTGTTGATGGAGGGATGGTTGTTAATTTTTGACTTCCATTTCTATATTTTATGATTAGTGATATATCAATTACTCTGATATCTCAGTTATTCTTGAGCCAACTTAAATAATTCTAAACTTTCTTATAATATATATTTTACCTAATTTTCCATATGTTGCTATAAAATTAACTGTACATAGTGTGATTTTATAATGTCAGTACCATCTGTACCAGTATAATAATCTCTTTTCCTCCTGATTTGTTTGTTGTTGTTGTTGTTGTTTGTTTGTTTGAGATGGAGTCTCGTTCTGTAGCCCAGGCTGGAGTACAGTGGCACTATCTTGGCTCACTGCAACCTCTGCCTCCTGGATTCAAACAATTCTCCTGCCTCAGCCTCCCAAGTAGCTGGGATTACAGGCGTGCACCACCACGCCTGGCTAATTTAAATTAACCACGTCCAGTTAATTTTTGTATTTTTAGTAGAGATGAGGTTTCACCATGTTTGCCAGGCTTGTCTTGAACTCCTGACCTCAGGTGATCTGCCTGCCTCGGCCTCCCAAAGTGCTGGGATTACAGGTGTGAGCCACTGCACCTGGGCTGATTTGTTAATTTCTTATACCTTTTCTATTAATCACTGATATTGTATCAGTCAGCTAACACAACAGTAAATTTCCCTCTCAAGGGCTTACAACAGTAAACATTTTATTTTCTGCTCTGGATCTTCCAGTTTGTTGAGCTTTGGCTGATTTCAGCTGAGGGGGCCTGGACTCAGTAGCAGTCGGCTGGACTCCAGACTTTCAGGTGAGTTCATGACTGTTCCATATCACTTTCCAGTGATACATACTTCCCATGATTGGGAAAGAAACACAAAGGCCATAGCAAACCTGTAAGCACACGTTAAGCTGCTGCTCCCTTTGTCTCAGCTCAGGGTCACATGGCCACACCAAACAGCAAAGGGGCTGGAGTGTTTACTCCTCGCGCTCTACTGGGAGCCTTTGTGAAGTCCTATGGCAGAGGGCCTGAGATGTAATTTTACAACAAGGAGGAAACAACCCAAACTACCATGGCCATATCTGCTAAGTTTATGTCTGTTACAAAGAACCAGTATTCTATTTTATTAGCTCTATAGTTATTTTTAATTCTAGTTTATTAATTTAATTGTATAATTTTCATTCATTCCTTCATTATACCCTCTTTTGAAGTGCATATTAATTTATCTGTCATGTAGAGTCCACACTCCTTGGAGGACTATTTCTGGGAGGCTTATCATTTCTATCAGCTCTCACTCTGTTTGTCGCCTACTATATTTGGTAATTGTCCCATGGTGAACTCAAATCTGCTTGGCCTCCATCTGAGACACCACTGAGGTGCCTGGGCTACGGGTGTGGTTCTCCACTGCGTTTATGTCTCCACAGTGCAGGTGATCATGCCACGCTGAGACACTGGAAACAATTTTTCATCTTGGCATAAATAGCAGAATTCTGTAATAGTCGTAATAGCAACATAAAGTCATCCCTGGGTCTATGAGAGGACAGACCTATGGGTACACATCCTTGGGGGATAATCTCATCCCCTCCAGAATTCAGGGTTTCTCAGGTTTCTTTGCTCCTAGGTGTATTTACCTCCTGCCTACCCTTTCCCCGCTCAAACCACCCTTTCTCTAAGTCTGCAGCACAGTTAGGATCCTGGTTCAACGCAAATCTGTCAGTTTCACATTCCCACCTTCCTCAGAGGTCTGCCTATTTGCTGTGTGAATTGAAAGTCATTTGTCCTCTGGGCCTATGGGCTCTTCAACATTGTGTCAATGGCATCAGGAGACACAGCCTTGAGAGGGATCTTCTTTACCACGGAAGCACCTCTTGGTGCCTGGCAGGCCCCCTGAATGGGAACCGGGAGGGCCGCTGGACAGGGCCTGATGACATAAGTACACAAGGGTGAGGACCCTTGAGAAGCCAAAATGCCTATCACAAGGCAGAGTCACAGGGAAGTGACCCACCCCACTCCCCACCTGGGAAAAACAAACTTCTCAAGCTGTTTGGTGACATGAAGTGTTTCAAAGAATGGGTGTGAGTTTGGAGGAAGGCAAGCATCAAAGGTCATATCTGGGACCTGGGCAGCTTGACTAGGCTCTGGAGACAAGAACTGGACGCTTCTGGAAACTCAGGCCTGGATGAGCACAGATGGTCTGGTGTCTGCTCAAGGTCTCTGCCTCTCTCCTCTCCCTCACACCCAATCCTCCTGTGTGCCCAGCCCTGGTTTGCACCCTGGGGACAGAGATGTGAACTGAGAATAGGAAAGTGAGATCACTGGTAAAGGGGACACAGATGGTAGCTCCAGCCAGAGAGAAGAGGGCTGATTTGAGGACAGGCTGCTGGAGGATTCATTTGTTCCATAAATGTTTATTGAGCATTGACTCTGTTTCCAGGCACTCTTCTTGGTGGAGAAACAACAGCTGGGGAACAAGACCCCTGTTCTCATGAGCTTCTCGTTCTACCGGGGTGGGGTGGGTGATGAATCAATATGCAACCAAATAAACAAAGCAGTCCCATATGGAAGCAACAATCGGCAGAAAATTAGAACAGAGAATTACAACTCACTGACAGAGTGACTACCTAAAATTACAGGGTTAGCAAAGATCTTTCTCCAGAGATAATATTTAAGCTGAGAGCTGAGTGACAACAAATAAGCATGCAGAGATGCAGGGAGATGTCCAGGCAGAGGGAGCAGCAGGTGCCAATGCCCACATTCGCTGTGGATTGAAGTCATCTGCAAATACCCCTTCTCCTTGTGCCTGGCCTGGTGAGATGCCCAAACAAGACATTTGACAAACATTCTAAATGAGAAGAGAAGAAGGAGGTGACTCAGTGCTGGGGGTCTTTAGTCTCTCCACCCTGGCCCTGCAATAAATGAAACACAAATGGAAGTAGTCAATTCAACTGATACAAAGGTATGTGCACATGCATCTGTGTATGTCCCTGTATATGTGTGTGTGTGTGTGTGTGTGTGTGTGCATGTGTTTGTCTGGTGGAAGATCTATGCATGCTTTTTCTGGAAATAAATAACTGGAGAAAGCTACCCTAAGAACCTGTGACTCTGGAGGCTCAGAGGTGCTTAGCTGTGGAGACAGATGCCTGGGAGGGAGCAGTGCAGGATGGGGTGAGGACACTAATGTAGAGAGCTGCCTAGTGCTGTGCTGGAGACCCAATGGCATCCCAGGCAGAGATGCATGAGACCGACCCAACGGGGAAAAGGGAGATCCAGGTTCGGCCTGTGTCTTTCTGAATCTCCACCTCCAGCAGGTGTCTCCTCCACATGAGGGTTCCAGCACAGATTTGGGGAGGCTCCCCTTTCATCAGGACCCACGCTACACTCAGAACAATCCCTGTAAAATGCCATTGCCTCCAAAACAAAGCTGCTCGCTGACTCTCTGGGATCCCATATTTCCACACAGGAATTGGGGATATGTGGTTGTCCCTACAGAGGGGTGTCCCACCTGGTTAGGGAGCTGGCCTTGGTGCAGGCCCTCCCCTGGGATGCAGGAGGGGGGTTCTTTCTTCTTTGGGTCACCATTAGCTCGCTGGCTGTTCCAGGGGTGAACATGAATGGAGTATTGAGCTTTCTGGAAAAAAAAAATGAGTGACAGCCACTGGGTCATCTTCCCTTTGTCTTGCAACAGATCAAGGGCTCAGAGATTTGCAGCGCCCTCCTGGGAACTTGGGGCCCCCAGTAAATACAGGGGCTCCTGGAATTCCAGGACCAAGGGGCCAAAAACGAGATCATGAGGACAATTCAGGTAAGGGGCATACCTCAGCATGTGTGGCCTGGGGAGCTGGAGGGCCAGCTGGGAGGTCCCCTTCTCCCACTTCTCCTGCTACCTCATGGGAAGGTGCTCAATTCTGCTTCCTGGCCCAGTGCCCCCGGCCCTCTCAGCTTTACTTGGGGCCTGAAGAGACTCCCATAAGTGCCCAGGTGCAGACGTTCAAGCCACGTAGGGCCATTCCCTTGTCAGGCCCCTTAGCAGATGGGCCTAGGCTTTTCTTCAGTGGAAACAGTTCAGTGTGCACCTCCGGGGTGTCAGGGAGGAAATAGGCCCTTTAGGGGTTGGGTTTATGTCCATTGTCACAAGAGTGCATGAAAATGTTCTGTCTCTTAGGACCCCTGGGTGACAGGGAACATCACAGCAACTTAGTTCAGAGTAAAATAGAGCAAATTCAGTAAGAACAAAAGAACAACGACAACCCACTTATTCATATTTGTCTACCAGCCTGTCAAAACAATAAAGGTATTAAAAAGTGTATCTGGAATGAGAAATGAAAATGAATGACAAAGAAACTTTTCAGAAAGAAGAGTAATGAGTTGAATACTTTCTTATGAATTCTTACAATATGACAATATGCAAGCTGTATGTGGAGACAGGGGTCCAGGACTGAAGTTCCAGGTTGTGAAGGGATGCAGAGATATTGCTGGGAAGCAGGAATGTAGTCATTTTTCCCCTTTAATTTCTTTTGCTTTCTTATTTTTCTGGAACACACATTCTTCTTAGTAAGCCACTTTGTTTTTTTCAAAATGCTCCACTCTCCAACTTAAGGTCTTCTCCATAAACACCTTCTCCCTATTGCTTTGCAGTTGCTGAGGCTAAGCTGGCCAACTTAGAGAAAGAGCTATAGAGCCTGAGATCAGAAGTGGACCATATGAAGAAGCATGTAATTCAGCTACCACCGACTTTCTTCACAGAATTGGAAAAAACTACTTTAAGTTCATATGGAACCAAAAAAGAGCCGGCATTGCCAAGACAATCCTAAGCAAAAAGAACAAAGCTGGAGGCATCATACTACCTGACTTCAAACTACACTACAAGGCTACAGTAACCAAAACAGCATGGTACTGGTACCACAACAGAGACATAGATCAATGGAACAGAACAGAGCCCTCAGAAATAATGCCGCATATCTACAACTATCTGATCTTTGACAAACCTGACAAAAACAAGAAATGGGGAAAGGATTCCCTATTTAATAAATGGTGCTGGGAAAACTGGCTAGCCATATGTAGAAAGCTGATACTGGATCCCTTCCGTACACTATACAAAAATTAACTCAAGATAGATTAAAGGCTTAAATGTAAGACCTAACACCATAAAAACCCTAGAAGAAATCCTAGGCAATACCGTTAAGGACATAGGCGTGGACAAAGACTTCATGACTGAAACACCAAAAGCAATGGTAACAAAAGCCAAAATAGACAAACGGGATCTAATTAAACTAAAAAGCTTCTGCATGGCAAAAGAAACTATCATCAGAGTGAACAGGCAACCTACAGAATGGGAGAAAATTTTTGCAATCTACCCATCTGACAAAGGGCTAGTATCCATAATCTACAAAGAACTTAAACAAGTTTACAAGAAACAAACAAACAACCCCATCAAAAAGTGGGCAAAGGATATAAATGGACACTTCTCAAAAGAAGACATTTATGCAGCCAACAGACATATGCAAAAATTCTCATCATCACTGGTCATCAGAGAAATGCAAGTCAAAACCACAATGAGATACCATCTCACGCCAGTTAGAATGGCGATCATTAAAAAGTCAGGAAACAACAGATACTGGAGAGGATGTGGAGAAACAGGAATGCTTTTACACTGTTGGTGGGAGTGTAAATTAGTTCAACCACTGTGAAAGACAGTGTGGCGATTCCTCAAGGATCCAGAACTAGAAATACCATTTGACCCAGCAATCCCATTACTGGGCATATACCCAAAGGATTTTAAATCATGCTACTATAAAGACACATGCACACGTATGTTTATTGCGGCACTATTCACGACAGCAAAGACTTACAACCAACCCAAATGTCAATCAATGATAGACTGGATTAAGAAAACGTGGCACATACGCAACATGGAATACTATGCAGCCATAGAAAAGGATGAGTTCATTTCCTTTGCAGGGACATGGATGAAGCTGGAAATCATCATTCTAAGCAAACTATCACAAGGACAGAAAACCAAACACTGCATGTTCTCACTCATAGGTGGGAGTTGAACAACGAGAACACATGGACACAGGGCGGGGAACATCACCCACTGGGGACGATTGCGGGGTGGGGGCCTGGTGGAGGGATAGCATTAGGAGAAATACCTAATGTAAATGACGAGTTGAGGGGTGCAGCAAACCAACATGGCACATGTATACCTATGTAACAAACCTGCACGTTGTGCACCTGTACCCTAGAACTTAAAGTATAATAAAATATATATATATAAAACAGAATCAGTTATATTAGAAGTATTAGGGGGAAAATGAGAATCCAAAAGATGGTTGGGTGTAATATCAACAAACAGAAATTGAGTCTTTTTTTTTTTTAACGAATCAGCAATAATTAATTTAAAATCTAATAAAAATAGTAACAATAGCAAATAAAAGCATAAAGAAAGTAAAAATAATCCTAATAAGAAACAAGAACATATCAATTTTCAGAGGCTTGAAGTATTTATCTATAAAATTGGGACTACACATGGTCCTGGATTTTTGATGGTTTGACTTACAATTTATCAACTTTACAATGGTTCAAAAGTGATGTGAATTTAGTAGAAGCCATACTTCGAGTACACATACAATTATTCATTCACTTCCAGTACAGTATTCAATGAAGTCCATGAGATAGTGAATACCTTATTATAAAATAGGCCATGTATTAGATGATTTTGCCCAACTACAGGCTAATGTGTTCTGGGCATGTTTAAGGTAGTTTAAGTTAAGCTATGATTTTTGGTAGGTTAGGTGTATTAAATGCATTCCCAACTTATGATATTTTCATCTTACACTGTATTTATCATGATATAACCCTATCATAAGTCAAGGAATATCTGTATATCCTTCTCCTTCTTTTTAAAATAATTTGGAGGAGGCCTCAATAATTTGTGTGCTGCATCCTAAGTGCATGCAGAGTGGTGATCAGATTAAATTTTTTCATTCATAAAAGACTGAGAAATTATTCCCCTCATTCTTATTGGTTTTCTGAGTGTTGATTCAGAGCTTCCTTCCACCCAAGAAAAGCAACAAATGCCGAAGAAGAGTGTTCACAGGTATTGGGGGTGGAGAAGTGGGAGCCTTTCTGGGACAGTGTTACAGGGGAGAAGTGGGAGGTGGGACACATATGTAGCTGCTTCTTCAAGCAAGTAGGGACATGGTCTCATTCCTGCACAGCCTTGGGGTATGGAAGTGTGGTCCCATTCCACGCAGACCTGAAATTAGGATGACTCACTGAGGCCTGGGACTGAGCCCTGAGTGCCACCATCACTGCTGGGCTGCAGAAATCATTCAGGTGGCTGTGTGGAGGACAGAAGGCATGGTATCCCCACCCACAAATGGACCATGTGGATTCATGATGCCCATGTGTTCTTCCAAATGGTGTCTGTAGCTCCCCATTCCCCTGCACCATCTCAGGGAGGAGAGCAGTTGGCCCCTCCCATCAAACAAAGAAAGCACATCTTGAGATTGAATTTTCCAATCTTCAGGCAAGTGGGGGCTCAGAGCCAGAGTTCATTTGATTTTACAAAAACACAGAAATGTGATGTTTCTTGGAACCAGAACAGAGGAAACACATATGAACACATTCACGATTTATTACATACATTTAAATCATCTTTTTTCAGCTCAGGGGTGGGGTGGCTGGGAGCATGAGCCTCAGATCCAGGAAGATGGGTTTGGATCCAGCCTTTGCCACTTGCTCTCTGGAATAATACTCAAAACATTTAACTCCTCCAAGCTTCAGTGTCCTTATAAAAAAAAAATGGGGAAAACAATACCGGTCCCATGACATTGTGTGAAGATTGAATAATATATAATAAGCCATATCAGAATTGCTTGTCAAGGTGTGTGGCACATGGTATGTGCTCAGTCAATAGCCTCTGTGTATAGTAACAGCTCTGGTGGCAATTTTGCTAGCTGCGGGGAATGGTAATAATTGTGACAGCAACAAGTATTTTATCCCCATTTTATAGATGAAGACATAGGCTCAGGGAAAAAAATCCCCAAGAGTCGCCAGTTACCTTGCCTACCTCAAGACACATCCTAAGACCTGGCCCACATTAATTTTAATGATTATCTGGGTGAATAGATTCATGAAAGGGGAAAGTGGAGCTGGTGGTGTGGGGGGTGGTGTGAATGCCCACTGAAGTCTGAAGTGGGGTGCAGATTCGTCCGTCAGGAGAAAGTTACTTGGATCATGTCTGCAGTTGGGGGCTCTTCCCTAGAGGCCTAGGCCGGCTGCCTTCAGGTCAGGGGGCTGAGTTGGCATCCAAAGACTCAAAGGAGTGAATTGTACATGTCAGTCACAGGGTTGGCTTGGGCACCACTATTCTGGGGCACCACTGGGCCCTCTGACCACCTGGCGAGCCTGACCAGGCCTGCCACAGAGACCTCAGAGTGCCAGAGAATCTCCACTGTGTCCTTAGCTCCACACAGTAAGGGCTTCTCTGAAGTCCGCCTCTCTATGTCATTATGCTTGGCCGGGACTGCTTATCCTGATGGCACTGGGCTGCAGAGGGAGAGTTCAGGGCACCAGAAGGCAGGCATTCTGTGTGACTTCGGATGGTCCTTCTACCCCAAGACCTCACTGCTACCACCTGTAAGTGAAGGAACTGGACCAGATGGGGAATAAGGAGGGTTGCATCTCATGCCAAAGGCAAAGGTTAGGAGTGACTGCCTGGGGTGCAGTGCTAGGAGGGTTTGCAAGGGGAGTGTCAAGGCTGGTCAGTGATTATGGGGAAGAGTCAGGGCCCATCAGGGGAATGAAGTGGCTAAGGATGCCTCCAGCCCTAATAGCCACAAGTGAATTCTGTTGAAAGGGAGTTCTAGCGTCTCACAGACCAAGTGGAGCTTCAGGATGGAGGCTGAAGGCCAGACAGGATCCTCCCTGTCCTGCGGCATAAATTCTTCTCAGAACTCACAGATGGTCAGTCAGTACTGCAGGCAGCTCCTGTCATTCCACTGTGTACGTCTCCAAGCACTTCTCATTGCCCTGACCTACGAGCTCCCCTAGGCACCAGTTTGTGTAGTCCACAGGGGCCCCATCTAGGTAGCAGAAGTCTCCAGGGCTGGGGCCCTCAGCCAGGGCCATGTAGGCATACATGCTGTACTTCTTCAAAAAGCTTGCAATGGCCTCGTTTTCCTCTGGACTCCTAGGGACAGCAATGCAGCTGCCTGCTCTGGCACATGCCTCACTAATGGCATCTAAATAGACTGACTGCCTGTTGGTGAAGAAGAACTTCTCTCCCACTGCCAATATGGAGCCTTGCAGACTGAGGGCTGAGAGCCAAGGAGTCTGGGTCAGGCCTCTGACACTTTGTCTCTAAGCCACCTCCCTCACCTGGGCTGTCCGCCATCGGGCTCTCCGCAGCCTCTCCATCTCTGCCTCTGTGTCTTTTGTCCCTCCCCCAATCCTAGTTTTCCAAATTCTTTTCTAGGCTCTCATCCATTTATTCATTCATCTATTTAACAATTACTTATTGCCAGAAATGGTGCAATTTTCTGGGATTCAATAGAAAGCAAGATTAGGCAGAGACCTTGCTTTCCTAAGTCATCAGGAGTGGATCGTGTACACTTCTGTCACCTCTGGGCCATTCAGAAACATCAGAAAAGGCAACCACCATTCCTTTCCGAAGACCTGAATGTCCACACGCTTCTCTTCATCAAAAGGATATGACAATTGTAAATATATATGCACCCAACACCAGAACACCAAGATAAAAACAAATATTATTAGATGTAAAAGGAGAGACAGACTCCAAAACAATAATAATTGAGGACTTCAACAGTTTACTCTCTGCAGTGTTAGATCATTTAGACAGAACATCAACAAAAAAAAAGTTGGTTTAAACTGTGTTTAAACCAACCAAATGGACCTAACAGACATTTGCAGAATATTTCATCTGACAGCTACAGAATTCCCATTCTTCTTATCAGCACGTGGAACATTCTCCAGGATACACCGTTTTAGGCTACAAAGTAAGAATCAATGAATGAAAATATTAAAATGACATCGAGAACCTTTTTTGACCACAATGGAGTAAGAAGGAAATTTAAAAATTTCTCAAAACAAATGAAAATAGAAACACAACGTACCAAAACCTATGGTAGACAACACAAGCAGTGGTAAGAGGGAAATTTATAACATTACATGCCTACCTCAGAAAAATAGAAAGATTTCAGATAAAAACCTAAAATGCATGTTAAGGAACTAGACAAGCAAGAAAAAAGCCAAACCCCAAATTAGTAGAAAGAGAGAAATTTTAAAAGTTGGAGCAGAGGCTGGGTGCTGTGGCTCACACCTGTAATCCCAGCACTTTGGGAGGCCACGGTGAGTGGATCACCTGATGTCGGGAGTTTGAGACCAGCCTGACCAACATGTTGAAACCCTGTCTCTACTAAAAATACAAAAAAATTAGCTGGACATGGTGGCGGACACCTGTAATCCCAGCTACTCGGGAGGCTGAGGCAGGAGAATCGCTTGAACCCAGTAAGCAGAGGTTACGGTGAGCCAAGATCACACTATTGTACTCCAGTCTGGGCAACACAGTGAGACTCCATCTCAAAAAAAAAAGGAGTGGAAATAAACAAAAAGTAGACTAAAAAAGCAGTACAAAATATCAACAAAATGAAAAGTTGGGGAATTTTTTATTTGTTTGTTTGAGACAAGATCTTGCACTGTCACCCAGGATGGAGTGCAGTGGCATGATCGTGGGTCACTGCAGCCTTCAACTCCTGTGCTCAAGTGATTCTCTTGCCTCAGTCTTCTGAGTAGCTGGTACTACAGGCATGTGTCATCACACAAGGCTAAGATTTTTTTTTTAGTTTTTCAAAGACAAGTTTTTGCTGTGTTTCCCAAGCTGGTCTCAAACTCCTGGCCTCAAGTGATCCTTCTGCTTCAACCTCAGTGCTGGAATTACATGCATGAGCCACCACGCCCAGCTGAAAAGTTGGATTTTTGAACAAATAAACATAATTCACAAACCATTAGCTAGAAAAGGTAAGAAAAAAAGAGAGAAGACCTACATAAAAATCAGAAACAAGAAAGGAGACATTATAACTGATACCACAGAAAGACAAAGGATCATTAAAGACTTTTATAAACAACTATATATCAACAAATGGGAAAGCCTAGGGGAAATGGATAAATTTCTGGATTCATACAACCTACTAAGATGAAACCAGGAGGAAATGGAAAGCCTGAACAACTAGAAATGAGTAATGAGGTTTAGTCAGTAACAAAAATCTCCCATCAAAGAAAACTCTGGGACTGGATGGATTCACTGCTGAATTCTACCAAACTTTTAAAGAAGAAATAACAAAAATTATTTTCAAGCTATTTAAGAAAATTGAAGAGGGAGATGTAGATAGGGATGAAACACGCCCTAGTCTCCTGCAGCGCCCCCAGGCTTGCTAGGATTAGGAAATTCCAGCCTGGCGAATTCTAGTCAGACCTGTTCTCTGCTCTTGAACTCTGACAATGCATGCACAGCGGGACATGGAAGTTCATTAGTGATTCTAGTTTTGCCCTGACCTTCTGCCTTGTGACCTTTTGTTGCCCTTGAAGCATGTGATCTCTGTGACCCACACCCTATTCATATACTCCCTCAGTTTTGAAAATTGCTAATAAAAACTTGCTGGTTTTACAGCTCATGGGGGCATCGGAACATGCCAACATGTGATGTCTCCCCCGGACACCCAGCTTTAAAAATTTCTCTTTTGTACACTTTCCCTTTATTTCTCAGACTGGCCGGCACTTAGAGAAAATAGAAAAGGACTCATGTTGAGTTATCGGGGGTGGGTTCCCCCGATACCCATGTTTATTTTAAAAAAAAGAAAAAGAAAAAAAAGTGTAAAGTTTGTGTGGAACTATAAAAAGACACCAAGTAGTCAAAGTAATCCTGAGCAAAAAATGAAAAGTTGAAGGCATCACACTACCTGACTTCATAATGTACTACAAATCTATGATAACCAAAACAGCATGGTACTCGTATAAAAACAGATGCATAGACCAATGGAACAGAATAGAGAACACAGAAATAAATTTACATATTTATAGTCAACTGATTTTTGGCAATGGCACCAATAACATACACTGGGGGAAAGGACAATAAATGTTCAATAAATGGTGCTGGGAAAACTGAATATTCATATGCAGAAGAATGAAACTAGACCCTTATCTTTTACACGTTAAAAAAATCAACACAAAATGAATTAAAGCCTTAAACATAAGACCCAAAGGTATGAAACTAGTAGGAAAAAGCATAGGAGGAGTGCTTGAGGATATTGGTCTGGATGAAGATTTTATGGAGAGACTTCAAAAGTACTGGGAACGAAAACCAAAAATAAACCAATATGGTTATATCAGACTAAAAAGCTTCTGCACAGAAAAGAAAACAATCAACTGAGTGAAGAGATGGCCTGCAGAGTGGGAGAAATATTCATAAGCTATTCATCCAATAAAGGATTAGTATCCTGAAAACGCAAGGAACTCAAACAATTCAACAGCAAAACATTCAAATAATCCAATTTAAAAATAGGCAAATGATCTGAACAGACACTTCTCAAAAGAAGACATACAAATGGCCACATATATAAACAACACTCAATATCACTATTCCTAAGATAAATGCAAATGAAATCAAAATAAATTATCTCATCCCAGGTAGACTGGCTTGTATCAGTAAGACAAAAAAGAATATATACTGGCGCGGGTGCAGGGAAAGGAGAACTCATACACTGTTGGTGGAAATGGAAAGTACTACAGCCATTATGGAAAGCAAAATGAAGCTTTCTTGAAAACCTAAAACTAGAACTATCATATAATCTAGTAATCCCACTACTGGCTATTCAAAGAGGTATCTACCCTCCTATGTTTATTGCGGAGCTATTCATAATAGCCAAGATATGGAATCAATCTAAGTGTCTATCAGTGAATGAATGGATTAAAAAAATGTAGTAACTAAACACAATGGAATACAGTTCATCCGTAAGAAAGAATAAAATTCTGCCATTCATAGCAATATGGATAAGCCATTATGTTAAGTGAAATAAAGCCAGGAAAAGAAAATTAAACACAGCATGTTCTCACTCATTTGTGGATGCTAAGAAAACTTAGTTAATCTCATAGAAGTAAACGTAGAACAGTAAGTAAACAGTAGAACAGAATATATTAGAGGCTGGGAAGATTAAAGGGAATGAGAAATGGGAAAGATGGGGCAATGGGTACAAAATTACAGCTAGATAGGAGAAATGAGTTGTCACCTTTTTAGCACTGTAGGGTGACCATAGCCAACAAAAAAATTATGTATACTTTCAAATAGCTAAAAGAGAGGATTTTGAATGTTATCAACACAAAACAATAAGTTTTTGAGGTGATGGATATGCTGCTTACCATGATTTCATCATTGCACATTACATACATGTATCAAAATAGTCCACTGTGCCCATACATATATAAAATAATTGTGTCAAAAATAACATTTTTTAAATTAAAAAGATAGTAAAGAATATATTACCAGAAGTAAAAACAAACAAACTCCAAGAAAAGACTATAGTTACAATTATATCCCTATGTGTCGATCTGAAAAGATGGCTGGGATATGTAAGAGAAAACACCAATTGTAGAAGAGTATATGCAGTATGATCTTATTGGTGCAAAGTGAGAGAATGTGTGTGTGTGTGTGTGTCTGCACGTGTGTGTTCCTGAGCCCATTTCTATGAATACAGTTGCTGCCACCTGCCAGTTTCAATTCCTCCAAGGTGCAGAATGGGAAAACCTCTCTCCCTCTGCTCAAAACCTCAGTAAAGCATGATATGTTTCTCTGGGGTTTGGAAGGTTCAAAATGTTCAGGGCAGAAAGAAGGGTGACAAGGCTGCATTGGCAAAAATGAAAATAAAAACAAGTAATGTGATTTTTAAGGCAAATTGGATGCTATTTCTAGGCAAAAGAAAGGTATTTATAGTGTTATTCTTTTTAAAAATAAAATGGCATTATTAGAGAGGCATCAATGTAATATGTATGTATGTAAATATACAGCACACAATATATGTGTGTGTATACATATGTATATAATGCATACACACATATTTGCTTAGTTTACTGGCTGCCTCAGGAAAGAAGAGCCTCAACTTCCATCCCCTTCGTGTGGCTGAGCTGTCCCTTAGATTCTGACATTATAAGTGATTTTGAAATATATCCATGATTAGTAAATTAATTTGTGCATTCCCTTGTCTTCAGGTACAGGTAGAATAAGCATGTTTCTCTGACTCTGGGAAGGTTCTAGCAGAGGACTGAGCTGGAAAGAAGATTTCTGGGTAATTTTGGCAATCCATGTAACCCCTGTCAGCTTCAGTTGACTGAAATATGGAATGGGGATTTACTCTCTGTACAACTCATAGAGTGCTATGATGATCCAAAGTGACAGAAAGATCCAGCAGTCACGAACAGCCTCCTTCTACTGCTAGCATCCAGGGCAGCTGGAAAAGGGGGCAGGGGAAGTGTCCTCTGAGCACTAAGAGAGAGGCCTCAAATATGCAGAGAAGCCCATGCACTGTCCTTAGTGCCTGTGCATGGTCTCCACTCTGCACCCCTTTGAAACAGGAGAGTCCCCTGATCTCCCTCACAGGATGCATGAGAGGGGTGTGGCTCACCATTTTGGTTGCCCCGCTGCTCAAACCCCTAGGGGGAGCATGCAGATGGGCAGGTGCAGAGATTGGGGTGAGTGCTTTGGGCTCCAGCCCTGCGGTAGAGTCATGGGTGGGTGCCTGTAACCCTGGTGTTACAAAACTCTTTGAGCTTTGCATACACAGGTGGCTTGAGTGTTAATCAGCTCAATGGACCCTCTGCCTTATCCTAAGGTCAGAGGGCCTGTGTGACAGCTTTCTGTATCCCAAGCTTTCACCCAGCATCCTGGAAGAATCAGATCACATATGGGCTTGAAGGATGAGTGCAAGATTTTATTGAGTGGTAGAGGTGCTCTCAGTGAGATGGATTGGGGACTAGAAAGGGAAATGGAGTGGGAAGGTGATCTTCCCTTGGAGGCGGGCCATCCAGTAGCTGGTATCTTCTCCGATCGCCCCAGGCAAACTCCCCTCAGTGTTCAGATATTCCTCCTCTTCTCTCTCTCTCTGCCACGTCATTCCACTGTCCATCTGCTTGTCTGCTAGTCTGCTGGTCTGCTTCTGGAGCCTGGGGTTCGGGGTTTATATGGTTGCAGGATAGGGGTTGTGACAGACCAAAAGGCAACTTTTTGGTCATGAAAACAGAAATGTCTTTTCCCATTTAGGGCCATGGGTCTTCAGGCTTGAGGGTGGGGCCTTTGTTGGGGAGTCACCCTTTTTTACCCAGTGTGTCACTGTCTCCTGTCACTATCATTCCCCTCCTCTGAAGAGGAACATCTAACTGCCATTAGAATATGGATGATGACCAGTCTTAGCTACTTCCTGCTGACAGGGGGAGTTGTTTTGGGGAAAATATCAGTCAAATTCCTCCCAGAGGTCTATCTAAGGGTCCCTGACAAAAGGGAGCCATCATCTGAAGCTCTGGTTGCCTGATGAATCTTGAATTTGATGACCTCTAAGTGAGAGAGGAAAAAAAATTTTATCAGGTTAAGTAGGCATGGGTTAAAATAGTGTATTATACAAGGAAAGAATCTAGTGCCAAAGATTACAGAAATAAGAAGTAAAATATACTAATTACCCTGAAAACACTATTGTACCCCGTGGTATCGAAGAGAACAAAGGTAAGAACAGCAAGCATAGGCAAGACTAAAAAGAGGACATACATGAAATGTTAATTAACACTTATCTTTTGTGATTTTTAGTTTGAGTTCCCTGATCTCTTCACAGTGGTATTTTGGGTGCTCTTCTAGGTCGAAAGAGGTGACTCTGTTGGCTTCCCAGGCCTTTACTCGAGTGTAATGAATCCAAGAGTCTATTCTGGTGACCTTGACCTTCACCACCGTAGGAGTGAAAAGAAGTACAGTGCAAGGTCCCTCCCAACCAGGGCATATTGAGGGAGAAAGGTAAGGAAGTACCTTTACAAGTACTAGGTCCCCTGGGTTGAATAGAGGTGGGCCTGGTTCATGGGACTGGGACTTCAACAGTTGTTTCAGTTCCTGTTGGAAATGGACCAAAGAGGTTATGTGCTTAATTAAAACAAAGGTTTCTTGGTCTAGCAAGAAATCATTCGTGAGAAAATGCCATCCATACATAGTCTCAAAGGCACTCAAACCCAGACTTGAAGGAGTGTTTCTGATATATAGCAGGACTATAGAAAGAAGAGTAGTCCAGGGGAGATGAGTCTCCTGAGACAGTTTCTTGAGGTGCCTTTTGATAATATCATTTCTTTTCTACCCTTCCTGAGGATTGTGGTCTCCAAACACAATGAAGATGGTACTGTATGCCTAGTGCCTTTGAGACCCTCTGGGTGACAGCTGCCTTGAACGAGGGGCCATTACTGCTCTGGAGGTACTTAGGGAGTCCAAAGTGAGGAATTATCTCATTGATTAGTACTATTATCACCTCAGAGGCTTTCTCTGTCTGACATGGAAATGCTTTTACTCAGTTAGTGAAGGTATCCATCCATACTAGGAGGTACTGGATGCCCCTTGCCTTTAGCATATGGGTGAAATCCATTTGCCAGTCTTCCCCCAGGTAGCCTTGGAGAAGATGCTATTAATTAAGGGGATTGTTTTTAAGGCAGGTCTTGCAAGCATTAACAACCTGTTTAACTGTTTGTATCAGGTTTTTATCTGAGAACAATCTGAGCCAGTTGACAGGTTTTATCTTTACCTAGGTGGAAGGCCTGGAGAAGGCTTTTAAGAACTTTCCATTGGTTGCCAGCTGGTAGATGAAGCATGCCATCCCAAGAGGTGTCCCGTTCTATATTCAGAGGAGAGTATTGAGGTTTTATTTCTCTGATGGGGGCCCTCCAAGATCAGTAGGGCTTCAAGTGGGTCAGAGACCTGGGGCCCCCTTGCTGCTGATTTAGCTGATCAGTCTGCCAGCCTGTTTCCCTCAGCTATTTCATCCATCCCTCTTTGGTGGCCTTTACAATGTATTACTGCCACTTCCCGTGGGAGGAAAACTGAGCAAAATAGTCTATTAATTTCCTGATGGCATTTAAGGGGATACCCATCAGCTGTGAGGAAGTTCCTCTCTTTCCAGATAGTGGCATGGGTATGGAGAACTAGGAAAGCATACTTAGAATCAGTATAAATGTTAACTGTTTTTCCTTTGCTTAATTCGAGTGCTCTCATGAGGGTGATTAGTTTGGCCAGTTGAGCACTTGCACCTGAGGAGAGAGGTGTGCTCTCAACAATATCATTCAGAGTAACTATTTCATACCCTGCTTTACGATTTCTTTGTTTGACAAAAGAACATCTGTCCATAAAAATAATCCAGTCTGGGTTCTTTAAGGGGGTTTCCCTGAGGTATCCTCTGGCCGCATAAATTTGTACTACTATTTATTCACAGTCATATTAAGTTCCCCAGCTTCCTCTGGGAGGAAGGTGGCTGGATTTAGGGAGGGACAGGTTCTTAATTGGACTGCAGATCCTTCTAATAACAGAGCTTGATACCTGAGGAGGTGGTTGTCTGTTAGCCAGAGACTCCCCTTAAAAGTATTCTTACCACATTATGCAGGGTATACACGGTTAAGTTATTACCCATGGTTAACTTAGCCTCTGGTACCAGCAAGGCTACTGCTGCGATTGCCCTGAGGCAGGCCAGTCATCCTTTGGCTACCAAATCAAGCTCATTACACAGTTAGCCCACAGGCTTCTGGGCTGGACCCTGGGCCTATGTTAGGACTCCCAGTGCCATTCCTTTTCTTTCTGATATATAAAGATTAAACATTTTTCCCATGGGGGGGACTAAGGGCTGATGCCTTAAGCAAGGCTTGTTTTAGTTGGTCAAAGGCCTTTTTAGCCTCCAGTTCCCAAATTAGACAGTGAGTATCAGCTGCTTGAGTCTCCTTTATTAGGTGATATAAGGGATGTGCTATTTCATGTACCCAGATATCCATAATCTGCAGAATACTGTAATGTGTAAGAATCCCCTCCGTTGCTTGAATGTTTGGGGAGGAGAAAGGAGGAGATAGGTTTAATCCTTTCTTCGCCCAATGCCCTGGTCCCCTCTGACAAGACCAGGCTTAGGTACTTCACTGAAGTCTGACAGAGCTGAGCTTCAGATTTTGAAACATTATATCCTCTGTTAGCAAGAAAATTAAGAGGAGCCTTATTGCCCTCCTGAGAGATTTCCTCAGTTGGAGTGCAAAAGAGAAGGTCATCCATGTATTGCAGAACTTTGAACTGAGGATAAAGGAACTTGGAGAGATCTCTCCATAATGCCTGCCCAAACAAGTGGGAGCTGTCTTGGAATCCCTGAGGTAACACTGTCCAGGTTAACAGGGTGGTTTGGTTAGAGGGATCCCCAAATGCAAACAAATACTGGGAGTTGGGGTATAACGGTATGTAGAAGAAGGCATCCTTTAGGTCCAGGAACCATTTAGTTCCCTCAGGTATTTGAGCTAGCAGGGTATACGGATTGGGAATCATTGAGTGTATTGGAACCACAGCCTCATTAACAAGGAGGTGGTTCTGAACAAGCCTCCATTTCTAGTTGGGTTTTTGTACCCCCAATATTGGGGTATTACAAGGGCTATTGCAGGGTTTGAGTGGGCCCTCCATCTTCAAGTTATCAATGATGACTTCTAGTCCATTCCTAACCTCTAGTTTCAGGGGATATTGTTTCTGGTTAGGAAAGGAGGTGGGATCCTTAAGATGGACCCAGACTGGTATGGTAGTTGTGGCTCTGACAATCTTCCCTAGAGTTGCCCAAAATTCTGGGTTAATATTGGTCTCTACTAGGATGAGACAAAGAGTTTCCCTAGGGGCCATCAGAATGGTGGTCCCCACATGGGCCGTAATATCCCTACCCAACAGAGGAGTTGGGCTTTCAGGCTTAATTAGAAAAGCTTTGGTGAACAACCCCAGCTACCGCTAAGGGGTTGGAAAAAATATTGGGTTAAAGACCTTCCTGTGATGTCCCTCACAGTCATGCTAAGAGAGGAGAGGGGGCCTGGATTGAAGAGGAGAACTGAGAGACCAGCCCCAGTGTCCAAAAGGAGGTCCACTTTCCTCTCTTCAATTTCCATGATTACCCAGGGCACCTTGATGATAATGGTGGTCTGGACCACAGGAGCCAGGAGAGGAGCCCTGGGACCTGTCAGTCTTGCTGCTGGACCATTTGGAAGACTGGCTCTGGACCTGGTGACCAGCATGCCCAGGAACAGTCCACCCTCCAGTGGTCCCCATTGCAGATTGGACAGGGTTGAGGTGGCTTCTTCATGCTGTCTGAGCAATTCTTCTTGAAATGCCCTGGTTTGCCACATCTGTAGCAATCGACAGGTGCGCCCTGGGAATTCTGGGGTTTGTGGGCTTTTCTGCTGGCCATTAAAGTCTCTGTCTCTTTCCTGTATTTCCTCTCTCTCTTGTGCCTACCTATCTCTATTATAAAAGACCAAGGTGGGTACTTTCAGAAGGTTCTCTAAAGTACTAACTGGTCCCAGAGCCTGTTTTGTAACTTCCTCCTGATATCAGGGGCTGCCTGAGTAGTAAATTTATCCTCTAGGATTGGTTGTCCCTCAACTGACTCAGGGGATAGACAGGTGTGCTTTACTAAGGCCTCCCTTGGCCTTTCCAGGAAGGCAGTGGGATTTTCATCAAATCCCTGGTCAATCATGGATGATTTAGTATAATTGAGAGGCTTGGTCCTGGTCTTACGTAAGCCCTCCATTATGCACACCTGAAAGTGCCTCCTCTTCCAGTCTTCTTGTCATTGGAATCCTATTTAGGGTAATCCACTGATACTGCTTCTCTTCCAGTTGGATAATGTTTGCCCCCTTCCCTGACACTATATGTGATACTAAGCTCATCCCCAAATCTCTGCTGCTTGCAGAGCAGGCTGCTTCTCAGTGTCTGTCAAGGTCTGGTTCAAAAGCAACATAATGTCTCTCCAGGAGAGATCAAATATTTGGGTGAAATTCTGGAAAGCCTCTATATATCTATCGGAGTCATCTGAAAACTTCCCAAGATCCCCCTTAATTCACTTTAAATCCTGTAGGGAGAAGGGGAACTGGACCTTACTGGGCCCAAATTCACCAGGCATTTGTTGAAGGCGCAAGAGTGAGGTTGGGGCTTGTCTAGGGTGAGGAGTTTTAGGAGGGGACAAGGGAGAGGCTGAAGCTGAATAGGGAGGTCGGGGTGGACCCAGAGGGGAAGAGCTGGAGGGGGCTGGCTTCTCTGCTTGGGGTGCCTCTGGGATTCATATCTTTAGTTTCCTAGGCTTGCCCCTTGCAGTCCTCCCTGAGATGGCAAACAGGAGGGCTGTATCAATCCTACACTGTCAGCAAAGGTCTGGATTGCCTTGCAAGGTGTGGAAAGCCTGCACATATGGGACCTCAGACCGTTTGTCTTCATGTACACAGAAAAGGCCCGACCACCGGCTACTATCGAAATGAATGGTTCTTTCCTGAGGTCCACCCTGTCCTTCATAATTTGGCCAAACCTTTGTGCAGAGGGCTATGAGGCATTTTTCTTCCAGATTAAGAGGATCAAAGCAGTCCCATTGGTTCTGGATACACTCCAGAGGGGTATAAGCTGGGAGTGGTGAAGAGAGATGGTTGCCTATTCTGAAAGACAGAGAATAGAGGCATGCCTTGTTCTCTTCCTTCTTTAGTGAAAACTCAGGGTGTGATGGAGAGGCAAAGCAAGCATCCTTCCTCTCTTCCATCTTTTTGTTCCTGAGTCCCAGTGACCTTGGCAGGTGCCACTCATGAGTACCAATGCAGCATGCAACCATGAAGCAGAAAAGGCCTAGAGAATAGGAATTATTCGCCCTCACCTATGCCTCCATCTTCCCCTGCTGTCAATAAACTTTGAGTTCCCTGGGCCTCATTTATGCCATGGAGCATGGCCTCCTTCCATGGTGTGGGGATTTAGTCTGCAGGAATTTATCCTACCCATTTACATTGTGCCTGTTGCCTGGCTTTGGATCCCTCAGATCTAGTTTTCCTTTCTAGGGACTCAGCCTGAAGTTTGGAATAAATTTTGGGACTAAAAAGTATTTGAAGAGGCTGCACGTATCTGTTTAGATTGTCTCAAATGACCTCTGCCAAATGTGCAGGTATCAGCCAGCAGGGCCTGCTCCTCTGTTATTTTCCCCATCAGCAGCAGAGTGCTGGGAGGGGGAACCCTCTCACCCAGAAAAGGAAAAAAACCCAAAAACCCAAAATAGCGTAAGGGGAGAAAGGGGAAGGTACTGGGGTAATATTAGAAACAAATTTTCAGTGCCGCAAAAGAATAGCACTCAAACATAAACTTTCTCAGCAAGGCAAATTTACTCCTGCAGGAGGGTGTGTCTTGCATGTGGAGCAATGGTGAGAGCACCCAGGACAAAGGAAAGAAGGGATTTTGATTATCTCTCAACGTGGCTTGTCCCTGTAACTGTACCCTGCCTCCATTGACTGGAGTTGGACTGCACAATCTAAGCTAAACCCAGTTGACTAACTTGAAAAGTGCAGGAATGCTGTTACACTGGTGGAAAGACAGGAAGATCAGTTTCAGCAGGAGAAGCCGTTGCAATGGGAGGGCTAATTCACAGAGTGGGTAGCAGATGTGGAATGTGCACTCTATAGATAAGGATTGGTGGGAAGGCTGTTTACCAGGGCTGGGGGAACACAGAGAGTAAGGAAGTCTGGCCTTGAAAGCAGGGAATGAAGGACAAGGAAATTTAAGCAAGCTAAACCTTTGAAGAAGAATTTCCTACTGTATTTAACAGGAAGAACCTCTTGCTCAGTGCAAATTTGTCCCTTTAATCATTGTATCTTTCCCCTGGATTGAACTCCTCGGCCAGAGGAGTGAAAGATCCATTGGTGTGACGGCTGAGAAGTGCTAGCTGGCCTTTCCAGCAGGGCCCCTGGCAGTAGCCACTGTTTCTCCCACCCCTTGTGGCCATTGGGCACAGCTTTTGCATGCTCTGGACATTCCCAGGTGCCCGAGCCAGGGGGGGAGTGAGTACGAGTTGGGGGGTGGGGGTGTGTGTAACATGAGCAACTGCGGCTGTCAGGGTGGATGTGGGCATCACACATTCAAGAAAAAACAAAAACCACATTGTTCTAATTTCCACCTTTGATGGCTGAGCCAAGCACTCATTCTATTTAATGTTATAGCCACAGCCTGTAGCAAAACTGTTGACATTATAAAGGAAGAAATAAGAGCCATTTCAAACTGTGAAAGAAGAAAAGACACCAAGTGAAGTTTGTGAAGTCTGTGGGTCTTGGCCAACGGAGTTCAGTCTTGGGGCCTTCCAGCAAAAATGCCTTTGGTTGCCTGAGGGCTTTACGCTAGACCCATGTGGTGGCTAGACCCCTGTGAAGAGAAACAGAGCAGGAAAGAGAGAGGTGGCAGGGCCTTGGAAAAGAGGCAGATCCGACGGTTTCACATCTGTACTCACCCTCCCGATGAATATCCCAGACAGGGCTCCAGCTGAAATGGAAGAGCTCCCTTATCCCTGTTGCAGGACATGCAATAGGGGTGTGGCTTGCCTGTTCAGTCACCCCACTGCTCAAACCCCTAGGGGAGCAAGCAGACGGGCAGGTTACAGAGGCCAGGGTGAGTGCTTTGGGCTTTGGCCCTGTGGTAGTGTCTAGGGATGTGTGCCTGCAACCCCAGTATTACAAGCTCTTTCAGCTTTCCCTTCCACAGACGTCTCGAGTATTAATCAGCTCGGTGGACCCTCTACACAAAGGTAGAGGGCAGGTGTGACAGCTTTCTGTATCCTGAATTCTCACCCAGCATCCCAGAAGAATCAGATCACACACGGGCTCAGAGGATGAGTGCAAGATTTTATTGAGTGGTGGAGGCGGCTCTCAGCGAGATCGATGGGGAACTGGAAGGCAGAATGGAGTGGGAAAGTGATCTTCCCCTGGAGTTGGGCCACCCAGTAGCTGGACTCTTCTCCAATCGCCCCAGTCAAACTCTCTTTGGCGTTCAGCTGTCCCTCCTTTTCTCTCTGTCTCTGCCACATCATTCTGCTGTCCGTCTGCTTGTCTGCTGGTCTGCTGGTCTGCTTCTGGAGCCTGGGGTTCAGGGTTTCTATGTGTGCAGGATAGGGGGTATGGGAGGCCAAAAGGCAACTTTTGGCCACAAAAATAGAAATGTCTGTTCCCATTTAGGACCATGGGTCTTCAGGTTTGAGGGTGGGGCCTTTGCCAGGAACCATGCTCTTCTACCCAGTGTTTCCCTGTCTCCTGTCCATATCACCTTCAGTCTTACCTTGCCCACGTGGGAAAGCATCATCTTCCTGGTTTCAGTCACACTGGATGAGGCAGGAGTCCCGCCACAGGGAGTGGGACTCCAAGTACAATGAGACTGTGGACTCTGAGGTGGCTTGGCATGGGCACCCAAGGACTGGCAGTGTGAAGAGGATGTCCCTGCAGAGGGAGGAAGCCCAACGTGGAGGGTGAGGCCCGGAGGAGAGCGAGAAAGATACTGAAGGAGAGCAGACTGGACCGGTGGGGACAGTGGAGCCTAAGCAGGGGGAGGAGGCTGTGGACACAGCTGAGTGGCCTGGTGTGGGCACTCGGAACTCAGCAGGAACTACAGCAATTCTTAGAGCTAAGAGTGACAAATTTGTGTTGGGAGAACCATCTTCTTAACGACCTTCTTTAGATTCACTGGTGCCATGTGCTGGCAAACTGTAACTGTTTCAACATCAAACACACATAGTGCCCCCTGCAGCCCGCAGGCGGGTGCTTGGCACCCCCTGGTGGTCGGTGGTAGGCCTCACGCACGAGTCCACATTGCTACAAATCAATCAATGGGCAACAGAGACTGTGTGATGAGGAATGGGATCTTTACAATAGTCTCAAAGTGCGTCCTCATAACATAGTCACTGATTAAAACCAGAAAAAGAATGTATTTATGGTAGTGAAGCGTGACACCCACCACCTTAATTCAATGATCAACACGAACATCATCAATCTTGGGGCAAACTAAAGTCACATGCCGCCCGGTAGAATGGAAGAAGAGCGCAGCGGGGTGTCTATGGTATTTCTGCCAAAGTTACAGAACCTGAATCTAATCGTGAGCCAATACATTTTTTAAAAAAAAGTGAGGGGCATTCTGCACAGTAACTCTCCTATGATCTTCACACTGTGTTCAGGTCATGAAGGTGAAGGGAAGACAGAGGGACTTTGTGGGTTTCAGGACCGTGGAGAAGTGTGACAACCGAATAAGACACATGGCTCAGAAACGGACCCTTTGCTATAAAGGACACTGTTGGGGCATTGGGTACATTTTGCATAGGACCTGAAGGCTATTTGGAGTTACTGTATCCATGTCAATTTCTTGATTATGGTTATAATGTGAAAATGCCTTTGTGTGAAAAACACATTAAAGTATTGGAGTGTTGGGGTTTCATGTTGACAACCTACTTTCATAGGTTCAGGGAAACATGTTTGTACCATGCCTGCATTTCTTCTGTAAATGCCTGCAATTCTTCTGTAAATTTGATGTTTCAAGATAATAAAAATAAAAAGGAAACTGAACCTCAAAATGTTACATAACCTGACTGAGTCCACATGGGTAATAACTGACAGCTCTGGGTCAAAACTCAAGTGTGCCTTTCCCCTAAAGCCATGCCCTGCGCTGCCAACCACAAGGCCCTGCACATCCGAGTTGGCCTCTGTTCCTGCTCATCACCTGCAAAACAGCCCTGCCTCCCCACAGCCAAGTTGCTGGAGCTGCGCCCCACCTGCCCCCACCCTGCACTGGCCTGACTCCCCCATTCCACACCTGGCCCAGCACCCACCACATGGTGTGGCAGACAGCACTGGGGCAGCTGAAAGACTCTGTGCTACAAATTGGCACTGCCCAGCCTCCTGCTCCTGGGAGTGGGGTCCATTGGCTGAGCTTCTGCTCCCTGGAAG
>NW_026652278.1:74112024-74133829 GCF_009828535.3 Hylobates moloch
AGGAACAGAAAACCAAATACTGCATGTTCTCATGTATAAGTGAGAGACAAATAATGAGCCCACATGGATGCATAGACAGGAACAACAGACTCTGGGGCCTGTGGGAAGATGGAGGGTGGGAGGAGGGAGAGGAGCAGAAAAAATAACTAGTGGGTACTGGGCTTAATACCCGGGTGATGAAATAATCTGTACAACAAACTCCCATGACAAGAGTTTACCCATATAACAAACCGCACATGTACTCCTGAACTTCAAGTAAAAGCTAGAATATGGCCTGTGTCTCTTTTGCCTAAGACGTCTTTAATGTTTTTCTCTTGTTCTTATTGTTTTTGTTTTTGTTTTGTTTTTGAGACAGTCTCATTCTGTTGCCCAGGCTAAAGTGCAATGGCATGACCTCGGCTCACTGCAACCTCTGCCTCCCGGGTTCTAAGAGGTTCTCCTGCCTCAGCCTCCCCAGTAGCTAAGATTACAGGCACATGCCACCATGCCCAGCTAATTTTGTATTTTTAGTAGATACTTGGCTTCCCCAAGTTGGCCATGCTGGACTCGAATTCCTGACCTCAGGTGATCCACCCGCCTTGGCCTCCCAAAGTGCTGGGATTATAGGCGGGAGCCACCACGCCTGGCCTCTTCAATAGCTTTCATAAAGATATATAATTTTTTCCACTTACACATCTTTTGTTAAATTTATTTTTAGGCATTTTGTATCCTTTATTGCAACCATAAATGGTATCTTTTTAAAATTTGTCTTTTCTGTTTGTGGCTGCTAGAAGTACGAATGATTTTTATATTTTGTATCCCACATTCTTGCTGAATATTCTTATCCATTCTTTTAAAAAAAAAAAAAATTAGAGATGGTCTTTCACCATGTTGCCCAGGCTGGTCTCGAACTCCTAAGCTCAAGCAATCCTCCCACCTCGGACTCCAAAAATGCTGGGATTACAGGCATGAGCCACTGCACCAGGCCTAAATCTTCTTATCCATTCTAATAACTTAGCTGTAGATTCTCTTTGCCTTAATTTCTTTAACAGATGTAGGATAATTTGGATTTTATAATTTGTGTCTTTTGAGGAAATTTGTCAGTTTCATCTAGCTGTCAAGTTTATTGACATAAAGTTGTTTATAATATTCTTTTATTTTTAATATCTGTAGGATTTAATTGTTATCTTCTTTTTGTTCTCAAAATTGGACATTATGTCTTTTTTCCTGATGAGTCTTGTTGGAAGTCTTGTTTTGTTTCTGCTAGGATTTTATCATGTAGTTGTGTTGTATTGTCCATAAGTTTTTGGTTTTGTTATCTAGTTACTCTGTTGGTATGTGATGGTGAGGGGAGATTTAAAAGTGACATCATCATCATTGCTGCCATTTTCTAGAACCCCACACTTTTATTTTTGAACTATATTTCAGTAGGTAGAATTTTAAGTTGGCAGATTTTTTTCATTTCAATGTGAAAAATGTCATTCCATGGGTTTCTGGCTTTTGTAGTTTCTGATGAACAGTCCTTCTCCTACTTACTGTTGTTTCTTTGAAAGTAATATGCCTTTTTTTCCTCTGGCTGCTTTTGAATGTTTCGTTTTATTTTTTTTTTTTTAGCAATTTAATCACAATTTTTTTTCTATTTACCTGCTTAGGATTTGTAGAGATTCCTGTCTGTGAATTAATGTATTTTATTTGTTTTGAGATTTGTGGGGGAACATTTTCTCTTTTTTAAATTTTCCTTTTATTTTTATTTATTTATTTTTTTTGGTTTGTTTGTTGTTGTTGTTGTTGTTGTTGTTGTTTTTGTTGAGACGGGGTCTCACTCTGTTACCCAGGCTGGAGTGCAGTGGTGCAATCTTGGCTCACTGCAAACATCGCCTTCTGGGTTCACGCCATTCTCCTGCCTCAGCCTCCCAAATAGCTGGGACTACAGGCACCCGCCACCACGCCCAGCTAATTTTTTGTAGAGATGGGGTTTCACCGTGTTAGCCAGGAAGGGTTTGATCTCCTGACCTGATGATCCACCCGCCTTGGCCTCCCACAGTGCTGGGATTACAGGCATGAGCCACCGTGCAAGGCCTATTTATTTATGTTTTTTGAGACAGATTCTCACTCTGTCGTCCAGACTGCAGTGCAGTGGTGCCATCTTGGCTCACTGCAACCTTCACCTCCCAGGTTCAAGCAATTCTCCTGCCTCAGCCTCCAGAGTAGCTGTAACTACAGGCGCCCACCACCATGCCCGGACAATTTTTGTATTTTTAGTAGAGGCACTCTCTACCTCCTGTTACGGAGGAGGTAGAAACTGGTCTCAGTCTGGTCCAGTCTGGTCTCAAACTCCTGACCTCAAATGATCTGCCTGCCTCAGCCTCCCAAAGTGCTGGGATTACAGGCATGAGCCACTGCACCCAACCCCATTTTCTCTTTAAGTAGAGATACTATTCCACTTCCTTTCCTGGTTCTGGGGCTCTAATTCCTCACAAGTTAGACCTGTCTGATATGTTCCATGTCTCGTGTTAACTTTCCTATATTTCCCATCTTTCTCTCTCTCTCTCTTTTTTTTTTTTTGAGACAGAGTCTCGCTGTTGCCCAGGCTGGAGTGCAGTGGCGCAATCTCAGCTCACTGCAGGCTCCACCCCCTGGGGTTCACGCCATTCTCCTGCCTCAGCCTCCCGAGTAGCTGGGACTATAGGCGCCCGCCATCTCGCCCGGCTAATTTTTTGTATTTTTAGCAGAGATGGGGTTTCACTGTGTTAGCCAGGATGGTCTCGATCTTCTGACCTCGTGATCTGCCCGCCTCGGCCTCCCAAAGTGCTGGGATTACAGGTGTGAGCCACCGCGCCTGGCCCTTTTTCTCTCTCTCTAACCTTCAGTTTCAGTGTTTTCTGCTAACCTGACTTCCACTTCTCTAATCCTCTCTTCTGTTTTGTCTAATTTGCTGATAAATCCATCTATTGGGTTTTTAATTGCTGTTATTTTTCTCAATTCTATATATCTTTTTAATCCTTAAAAAATAAAGTCCAGGTATTTGGTGAAATTCTCTATATTTTCTTGTTATTTTATTTCATTTTATTTTATTTTTCTGAGACAGAGTTTCACTCTTGTAGCTCAGGATGGGGTGCAATGGTACGATCTCAGCTCATGCAACCTCTGCCTCTTGGGCTCAAGCAATTCTCCCACCTCAGCCTCCCAAGTAGCTGGGACTACAGGTGTGCACCACCACACCCGGTCAATTTTTGTATTTTTGGTAGAGATCAGGTTTTACCATGTTAGCCAAGCTGGTCTCGAACTCCTGACTTCCAGTGATCTGCCCACCTCAGCCTCCCAAAGTGCTGGGATTATAGGTGTGAGCCACTGCACCCCACCAATATTGACTTTTTAAGCTATGTAATAGATTGACACTCACCATAAGCCTCTGCCCTCATTCTGCAGGTGGTGAAGGTGTTTATTGTCCTGACCCCACAGTTTCTGTCCCATGACAAGGACCAGCTGACCAAGGAGCTGCAGCAGCATGTAAAGTCAGTGACAGTCTCATGCAAGTCCCCAAGGAAGGTGAGTGAGGGCAGATGGAAGGGGTCTGGTGCCCCTGAACAGCTCCCAGTGCTCCCACCCCATGTCTCATAGGGTGGCTGTGCAGGGGGGAAGCTTAGGCAGTCACAGTACTGGCTTTTTCTTCTGCAGAAGAAGGAATTTGGTTTAGGGATGGGATGGCATAGTTGACTTATTTGGATGGAAATTGCTATCTTGTGTCAGAAATCCAAAAGGAATCATTGCTGGCATAGTAACCTAAAGACAAAAATCAGTCAAGTGCCCAAGGATATTTTTAGAAAGGTTATTTATAATCCTGTAAAAATTTAAAAAAAAATCCAAATCAGCAGCTTCCAAACTTTTTCTAACATGATTCATAGGAAGAAATATGTTCTGTTTTGCAACTCAAAATATATATACATACATATAACAAACAAAAATTAATAGAATGATATTTATCTTTATAAATGCAATGCATTCTGATATGGTTATTTTAATTCAATGCCTTGTGCAACCTACAAATAGCCAAACAATAGAGAAATAAGGTTTTCATAAAATTGAATATAACTCTGCAATTTAAAATAATGATTCAGTTTTTTATATATTTAACATATATCTCAACACATATTAAGAGAAAAAAGCATACTATGAAAAAGTATACGTGGCATTATCCTATCTGTTTGAAAATAAAGTGCAAAGAGATACATATGCCAACAAGTTAACACTTCCTTCTTTGTAATACTTTGCTGCATTGTCTGAGTACTGACAGTCAATACACATTATGAAGCTACATGGCTAACATTGATTGAGTACTCACTGTGTGTGCCAGGCCCTGGGCTCAATGCTTTACATGGATTTTTATTTCATTAAATCCTCTCCTCCACCTGAGATAGCATAGCAAACCATTTTACAAAAACAAAACTGAGGCTCGGAGACACAAAGTCAAATGCCCAAGGTTGCAGTCATTAAGAGGCAGGGCTGAAACTGAAACCTATGTGTGTCTGATAACAAGTTCATGTTCTGAGGGTAGGCTAGTCTGCTTCACAGAGCATGAAATAGATGGTGCATGCCTGCTATGATGGGCTAGATATCACTGTAGGTACAGTGGACAGCCCCAGACAATGGAAATTTACAACACTGAAGGTTCTTATCCTGCTCATGTGGCACGTCCACCATGGCTTTGCTGGGCCTTGTGCTTCACATCCCCTCATCCACCAACAGGATAAGGGGGCAGCCTCCACCTGTCAGCTGCTCTAAGAGATGGACGAGAGGGTGGCCAGTCTCAGTGGCTCCCAACCCTTGTGTCTTGAGGTGACACGCTTCACTTCCACTGACAGCTCCAGAGTCACATCACATGGCTACATCCACCTTCAAGGGGCCAAGGGGAGAACCTGACACACTCGGTGGATTCCATTAAGGCCACCATATGGTGTCAGCCTGTGTGGGAGACTGTGGAGGGGCAGAGGAGGAGGGTAGGGAATTGGTAGGAAATGACAACAGGACTAAGCCACTGTGGAGTTCCCTTATCCTTAACCAGGTGGAGTTTATCCCGGAGCTGCCGAAAACCATCACTGGAAAGATTAAACAAAGTGAACTTCGGAAAAGGAGCTTGGTCAGATGTAATCAGCAGTGAACTCGGAACCCACTGTGCACCTTGGGCCAATCCCTGGCCACTTCAGTCTCCCCACTAGGGCGGGGTGATGATGGGACATTGAGAGGGTTGATTTGGAAAAGTATCAGGAGTGCCACAATTCCAATGGTTTTCTTTTCTTTTTCTTTTTCTTTCTTATCTTTTTTTTTTTTTTTTTTTTTTTTTTTTTTTTTTTTTTTTTTTTTTTTTTTTTGAGACAATTTCATTCTTGTTGCCCAGGTTGGAGTGCAGTGGCGTGATCCTGGCTCACTGCAACCTCCACCTCCCGGGTTCAAGCCCTTCTCCCATCTCAGCCTCCTGAGTAGCTGGGACTACAGGTGCCCACCATCACGCCCAGCTAATTTTTGTATCTTTAGTAGAAATAGAGTTTCACGATGTTGGCCAGGCTGGTCTTGAACTCCTGGCCTCAGGTGATCCACCCACCTCAGCCTTCCAAAATGCTGGGATTTCAGGCGTGAGCCACCGCACCCGGACTGTTTTTGTTCTTTTAAGTTACATTCAGTTACTCTGCTTCCTCCAAGTCCTCTCTGTGTCTTTAGAATTTCCCAGGTGAGTACACAGATTGGAATTCCAGGTAATAAAATACTAATTTCGACAATACCCTGTGTGGAGCATTTATTCTGGGAATGAACCTATGTTAAATGCCCTCGCTCTGTAGTTCTCCCTAATCCACAACCTGAAATATCTTGGGACCAGATTCTGCCTCCTGGCACCAGTTTCTCAGGGTAGCCCTAAGCATCCTTCAATGGCCAGGACACAGGGGTCCAGGAGGTGTGCCCCATGTGGCTCCAGGCACCTGCCTGTGCCCTGGAGTGAGGCCCCAGGAAGGCCAGGGCAGGGCAGATGTCCTGGGTGGTCAGCCTTGGCTTGGGGACTATATTTGCATGCCAGACCACCTCTGCCTCCCCCACCCAATGGTCCTTTGTGTCCCCCAATAATACCCATGTGCACATGTGCCCCAGCCTAAACCTGGCATGTGTGAGGGCCCCAGCCTCTGGGCACCCAGTACTCCTCTAGCCCTGCCTGGGGCCTAGGAGCCCTGCCCCTAGCTATCCCCTGTAGGCACCTACACATCAGATCTTCCGAGCGACACAGGAGCTCTGTCCCTGAGCCCTTCCTAGAGGACCCCACTCATTCACCCTCCCAGAACCCAGGCTCCCTCCAGCCCAGAATCCCCCCACCACAGACAATCTTCCTTCTTTCAATATAACTCTCTCTGGCGACCCAGAGTCCTCCCCACACCCCTGGCCTGGAGTCCTGTGACCTGACCCTTCATGCCATCCCTCCTTGGGGCCTAAGAGGGACCACCAGAAGCTCAGAAAAGCAGGGGCAGAAAAGGCCCAGCCTGGGGATGAGAGAAGCACATACTGTCCCCTTCTCACCCACCCCTGGAGGTCAGCATTGGAGAGGCCTCTGTGACTGCCAACTTCTGAGGTGCACAAACCCAGAAACTCACAGGGAGATAAATAGATACCACAGGCACAGAGACACAGAGGCACAGAACCACCCCAGCTTCACCTGGGCACTCAGGAGTATGGCCCAGGGACAGGCACACACACACACCAGGGGAACAGAGATACACACACAAGACCATGAGACAGAGCCCCACAGGGCTGACTCTACACACAATGGACACCCACGTGCGCATGCACTTGCACACACATTCACACACTGGCACAGACCTATAGGCAGAGTCAGACATAGAACACAGACACTACACGAAACATAAACACACAAATACAAACACAATTAGGGACACCCAAAGGAGAAGCAAATTCACATGCACACACCTCAACACATACACAAAGATACAGAAGCCAGGTGTACACAGACACTCCCACAGGGGGCACACATGCCAGAGACACACACGTTACACAATCAGAAACACAAACACAGATTTGCACAACCAACACACATTCAGGAAGAAAGGACACCCAAATGCATACAAAGATAGAGAAAAACACAGAGCCACCCAGAGACAGCTACACAGAGACATAATCACAGACACAGACACTCAGATGCACAGATGCATACATGCAGATTTACACACCCAAACATGCACACACTCCCAGACCCCAGCCCACAGTACAACCAGAGGCGGCACTCCAGAGGGCACTCCTGGGACCAGCGGAGAGAACAGACCCAGGCATGACTTGGCCCTCCTGAGCTCTCTTGGAAGAAGGTATTTTCCAGGTTTCAAACCCAGGGCTGGGGAAGTGCCCCTTCCAGGGCCTATAGAAGGGCTGTGCCTGGGCCCGGAGATGCCAGAGAGAGGCCAGGGTTGGGTGACTCTGGGAACAGGAGCACAAGGTTGGGCCCAGGACCCTGTCTGAGTATGCTTAGGGTGGGGGTGTTGCATGGTGCTTAGTAGATCTGGAGGTCAAGAAAGAAAGACAGATGTGCCCGCAGGACCACGCCCTGTGCATGAGTGGGCTGACAATCTCTGCGTCACAATAATGCTATGAGGAACATTCTATGATACATCCCCATCATCACAGCAATGACCCACCCTCACTCACAGGTGGAGCTGCTGGGCTGGGAACACAGCCACCTGGTTGGACCTCATCTGAGCAGGGCTGACCAGGGCAACGCTGGGTCCTGGGCAAAGCATCTCTGTGGTCCCATCTTCCTGGGGAGTCTCCAGACCCAGCTTCCCCTTCTCCTAATGTCCCCTCCGAGAATCAAGTTCCCCCAGATCTGTTTCTCTGCCTGGATACACCCCCTCCTACAATCACTCTGAACCTAGGTTCCCATCTGTGGAAGAGGACAGTGATGGTACTTCAGGATCTCAGGAGATGATGCCTGCAAAGTGCTATGCTTAGCACAGTGGTAACAAGAGGGGCTGCTGTTATCATCATCACTGCCTTTAGTGGCCAGGGACCTCCCAAGGTGCCAGTTCTGGGAAGAAAGATGCCCCTGGGAAGTTACAATGCTCAGGTACACAGCTGCTCAACTGCTTCCTGCTGTCTTCTGATAGTCTTTGCACACAGCCATTAGCACTCCAGTTGTACAGAAGGAATCCAGCCCAGGGTTGCACAGCTGGTCACCCAAGGTGCCTCGTCCTGCCGAGGGCTCCTGGCCAAGCCTCCAAGGGACCATGAGGGGCCCGCCTGCAAGGGAGGTTGACTCTGGCTTTGGGGAGGTGTTTCCTGGTTACGTGAATGACTTCTCCTTGTCCGAGGGCCCAAACTCTGTTCGCTTCTCCTTCCTTTCCCTCTCTCTGCTTGGGCTATAATCAAGGTGACCCCACAACACTTCATGGACATCACGGGTCTCCCATTCACTTTTGGGCTAATCTGACCTCAACTCCCCCTACTTGGTCTTTCCTTTTACAACTAAGACAACCCAAATCTGGGGCTCTTTATGCAGGTGACAGCACACAAATAAAAATTAATTCCATTGTTTTGTTGTCCCTGTTTTTGTTTTGTTTTGCTTGTTTCTTAGGGTTTCTGTTTATTTATGGTAAAGGCGTTGGCTTTCCATTTACAACAGTGATAGAATATTTCCTGTTTACAATAACCTTGTGTCATCATAAATGGTGAAGGGATTTAAACCAGTGGTTTTAGGCTGCCAGAGGCCTGAGTGAGTTTGGGCACACTCTGTGTGATCAGGCAGAAGAAGGCCTTTGGGAAGCTTAGCTGAGGACAAGGCCAGGAAAGCTGAGGGCCAGTTGGGGTGTCTCTCCTGGTCACCAGGCCCCTGGGTCCTGCCCACCTGCTTGACACTCCCCATCCATCACTCCTGGTGCTGCCAAGCCCTCTGGATATTGTGGCCAAATCCTCCAGGAGAGAAGCTGATGAATTTTGTCTCTTGAAATACACAGATTCCTTGGACATCCCTGGGAGGTCAATCATGAGAGTCAACTTGGTTTTCTTTCCCTCATTAGGGTTCAAAATTTAAAGTCCATGCTCACAGGCAGTAAGATGACATAGATAAGTGACATCGTTACCCCGTTTCAGATGTTAAAATGTCTAGGTGGATTAGGGATGATTTAAGACCGCACAACCTTGTGCCCCAAAGTGGAATTCCCAGGCCAGGTGGAGACATTTTATTGCCATATTTTGATCTTATCACTGAGTGCAAAGTCAGTCTTGTTTCATTTTGGATCATTTCTTATGTTTGTATCTTACTTATAAGGGCACTTTGAATTTCCAAACATATGAGAATTTGTGGTTAGCTTTTTATCATTGACTTCTAGCATAATTATATGATCAGAAACACGCTACGTGATTTGATTTCTCTGAAATGATTGAGATTTGCTTGATGAACAAAATAAGTAGGGTTAATTTTTGTAAATGTACCACGTTTGCTTAAAATTTAAATGTACCATGTGTGCTTAAAATCAATGTATCTCCATCTATTCCCAATATACAAGGATGATGGACGCATGGCTACATGGATGTGATGGAAATGGTTTAGTATTTGGACCTTCTACATCCTACTGGTGTTTTGTTGCTTAGTATATGAATTGTTGAGAGGGGGCTGTGGAGCCTCCCACTCTGCTTATCTATGAGGTTCTTCCTGGCTTCCTGCCATCATTTGTTTTTCATGTTTTGCAGCCAGGATTGACCACGAGGAACCCTGAGAGCTCAAGAAGGAAGGAGCGGCCCAGAAGCAGGGACAGGAAGCTGGGTTGGGGAAGACCAGAAATCAGAAGGTCTGCAAATGTTCCAGAGAGGACCTGTCCTTAGGATGGCGCTTGGGGGGCTCAGGTGGGGGAGGGGGCGTTGGAAGAACACGCCGACGCGTGAAATGTCCACTGTGAGGCACCGCGTACCAAGGCCAGGGATTGGTGGAGAGGGAATATAAAGCCCCAGGGTTGCTTAGGCAGCGCCCAGACAGGAGAAGGGTTGGCGGAAACGAGAGTCTCCCTCCAGCTGCTCCTGAGCCTCCTGCTCTTCTGCCCCGCGCCTCCTGCTGCTCTGCTGATCCACTTTCGCCCTGACCTGTAGCTGAGCCTCCCACCAATGCTCGAGGATTTAGTTTGAAGCGGATCCTTTCCCAGACGCCTTTCTCCTCCTCCTCCTCCAGGTGCCCAACAGCCCTCCTTCCCTCCTTTCCTCTTCCCTCCCCTTCCCTCCCCTCCAGCCTCCCCCCTCCCCCTCCCCAACTTCGATCCCGCCCCATCCCCTTCCCCTTCCCTCCCCCAACCCTAAGCCACCCACTTCTGTCCTGGCCGCCTCAGGGCACCCTGAGAGGACGTCATGCGAGTGAAGTGACTGCTCTTTTGGCTCCTCCTGCTGTTTCCCAACCATCAATCCAGCCATGTGAGTAGATGCTGGACCCGCGGGGTTTCTTCCTTTTCCTTGGGCTGTGTCACGCGGCGTGAAATTACACAGCTCACCCACGCAATCCCAGCATTTTGGGGGAACCGAGAGGGGCAGATCGCTTGAGTCTGGGAGTTTGAGACCAGCCTCAGCATCATAGAGAAACCCCGTCTCTAACAGAAATCCAAAAAAAAAAAAAATTAGGCGGACCTGGTGGCGCGTGCCTGTAGTCCCAGCTAGTGGAGAGGCTGAGGTGTGAGGATCACTTGGGCCCAGGAGGTGGAGATTGCAGTGGGCCAAGATCGCCCTACTGCACTCCAGCCTGGGTGACAGTGAGACCTTTGTCTCAAACAAAACAAAACAAAAGTGAAATGTAATTTGAGTTTTATGTCATCTGGTTTGATGACTTTTTAGGAACTTCTGGGTCATCCGTGTCTTCTGCTCTTGGGAGCTGCCTCCAGGGAGTCTGTGTCCAATCAGTGTATGGGAGCCCAAGAAGCTCATCAGATGAAAGAATAAAGGGCTGCTCCCTGCTGGGATGTTTGCAATGCAGGAGTCACTAGGAGTGACATGACCAGGATTTGAATGAGGACTGTATTGTCCTTTGTTTTGTAAAATGTGTCTTGTGCAGATCATTGATTTACCCAAACCAGAAAGGGTCTTAAAGTGCTTATGATTGTCCAAATATAAAGAAATGACAGGTTTCTACTTCAAAAGTTTTCACCCTCACATTATAAAACCTCTCCACTACACTTAGGAGAAGGCACTTTATGGAGATAAGAATATTTGTTCTGACTGGCATGCCCCAGATTCTTAGGAAGGGATTGGAAAGTCTAGTGATGGGGAGCAACCACTGCATCGAGGCAGAATCACCCCACATGAATCCCTCCAATCAAAGAATCTATTGTTTCTTCTGAGGCTATGAAGGAGGAAATGTGTTTAGAATCTTCGCTGGAATTGTTTCCCCTTTACCTGGCTGCATTTTCCTAGATCAGTTAAACTCTCTTTCCCTACTTCACCTTTGAAGACTTGGATACATTTTCCTCATTGCATTTTCTACTTTCACCCTTGCTCATGGCCATCGACTGTCAGAACCAAAGCTTTTACTGGCCGCATTGGACCTAAGCTAGGTAGGAGCCCACTACTGATAACCTACAACCAGATAGTTGTCAGGTGTGACAAGAGTGCCCAAGAGGGGGATGAGTTCCTGGTCAATGACAAGATGGCCTTTATCCTTCTTGTGCATTTGATGCACATCTTTAACCATTGTGCCCAGAGCTCCTACTCCCTTTCAGACAGAGGCTCCTCAGGGACAGTGCATCCCTCCCAGGAGCCCAGGCTGTACTCACCTCCACTGTGAGGCTGAAGACAAAAGTGCTACAGAGGTCAAAGGCTGCTTTCTAGAGAGGTTTTATTTGCACAAAACTGAGTCTTGATGTGTGGATTGGTCTGAATTAATTTTGAATTTATTTTCTCCGCCAATACTTGTAAATCTAGTGCTTGTAAAATAGTATGTGTGCCTTTTGTGGTGGTGGCCATACATTCCAGAACATTTATATTGTTTTCCATGCAGATTTCCAAGGTTGCTACTGATTGCTTTAGGTGCAATGTTCTAAAATATGAAGGTGAACTCTTGTTACTGGTTATTTGGTGGGGTTTTTTTTTTCGGCAGCGGGGATGGCGTCTTGCTCTGTCACCAGGCTGGAGTGCAGTGGAGCCATCTCTGCTCACTGCAACTTCCGCCTCCCAGGTTCAAGTGATTCTCCTGCCTCAGCTTCCCTAGTAGCTGGGACTACAGGCATGTGCCACCATGCTCAGCTAATTTTTGTATTTTTAGTACAGACGGGGTTTCACCATGTTGGCCAGGATGGTCTCCATCTATTGACCTTGTGATCCTCCCGCCTCAGCCTCCCAAAGTGCTGGGATTACAGGCATGAGCTACTGCGCCCGGCCAGTGTTGTATTTTTAACTAAATTCAATTCTCACAGTTTTAATCATAATTCCAAAAAGACTTTGTTATGCAAATTCTTTTTGGCTTTGAAAATCTGACATGACGTGCGCTGTGTCAGCAGCAAAGTGAACACTGATTTTAGAAACTTGGGCTAAACAACCGTCTGTGATTATTTTTGTTGGAATATAACCCAGGTATTATTATTATAGAAGCTGTCCACTCTCAGTTTTGCATAGATGTAAACATATCTTTATGTCATATTTTCATCTATAACTTTAAGATTTTTTTCTTATATTTTTCTCATTCTTCCATCACACAGTGTGGACATATTTTTTTATATATTACAAATAATGTAACACAAATTTCTAAATATTTATTTATGTATTGTTTGAAGACAGAGTTTCCTCTTGTTGCCCAGGCTGGAGTGCAGCCGAGAGGTCTTGGCTCACGACAACCTGTGCCTCCTGGGTTCAAGCGATTCTTCTGCCTCAGCCTCCTCAGCCTCCCAATTAGCTGGGATTACAGGCACCTGCCACCATACCCAGAGAATTTTTGTATGTTTTAGTAGAGATGGGGTTTCTCCACGTTGACCAGGCTGGTCACAAACTCTTGACCTCAGGTAATCCACCCACCTCAGCCTCCCAAAGTGCTGAGATTACAGGCATGAGCCACCGCACCCACCCTCCACCTTGGTTATTTTTAGGCACTAAAATTTGATACTTATTTCTGAATGAAGTCATCTCTTAATTGTATTTTTTTTACTTATATTCTTTAAATGGCAAAGATTCATGTAATTCAAGAGAGAAGTGGGATCCAGAGAGATTCCTTTATCATGTGATACATGATAAATACATTCAATGTTATATTTCAATTTAAAAAATAAGTAAATGACTTTAAAGATAATTACTTTATACCTAGTTTGTCCAACCCATGGGTGACAGAGTGTATTCAACCCAGGACAGCCCAACACAAATTTGTAAACTTTCTTAAAACATTCTGAGATTTCTTTGTGATTTTTTTTTTCTCATCAGCTATCGTTAGTGTATTTTATGTGTGGCACAAGACAATTCTCCTTCTTCTAATATAGCCCAGGGAAGCCAAAAGATTGGACATTCCTGCTTCAGACCAAGAAAAAAGAAAACCCACATTTGCATGCCTAAATACACTACCATCCATGCAAGAAACATGAGACTGGAAACTTCCAACTTTTCCTGAAGCAGTGGAATCGCCTGGGGATAGCTGAGGGGTGTGGTTACTTCTTGGAGGAGAGTAAGGGTTTCTAAGGATGATTCTTTGTAACTGACATATTGTAAATGTCATTGAGCCTTCTCATTATGTCAACTATTATTATGCTATATCGTCAATTTTCTGCCTGAGCATTTTCATCCTGGGCCTGACTTTTCTGGAATTCCTTGGATGCTTATTATTATTGTTGCATCCCTGGGAATTTCTACACTTGCCATTTTCTTCTGGAAAACTAGCCTCAGTGTGAGTATACTAACTTCCCCTAGAGGTGGACTTGTAATCATAAATAAGAAATTATTTAAAACAATTTGTGGTTCTGGACTTCATTATGAATATTGGGTTTTATTTTAAAAATCAGGAAAATGATTTATTAGCATAAGAATTATGAAAAATCTGCCATTTAAATTATGGCAGATTTTTAAAAATTTTTTAAATTTTTAATTAAACCTATTTATTTAAAAAATTAAATAGGTTTGTGTTTGTTTAATAGACTGTTAACAGAGCTTTCGGTCAAATATACGTTTTTTTTTTAACCCCCTGCTCTTTATCAAAAACTGAAGTATAAAGTTTCAGCACTTAAATAAGAAATTCTTTCTAAACTTTTCTGCTTTATAGTTCTATTGTATGGGTGGAAGGAAAGCTTCCACTCTCTACAGGTTCACTGCAGAAATGTACTAACAACAGACAGCTTAAAAGGAGAAGGAAAATATAGAACCTCATTAACAGGCATAAACATGGGAGCCAGCCAAAAAACGAGACTGCAAGACGGGCCAGATGACTGATGCTTAACGAGCACCCTCTTCTCAGGGAAAAGGGAGATGGAGATGTAGGCAGGGCAGCAAATGATTTTTAGGGGAAATGAAAGAGCCCAAGGAACAAACAGTTGGCCTGAGACAAAGTTCCTCTGAGATCGTGAGGAAGAGGCGACAAACTGCAGGAAGGTGAAGGGCAGAACTGCACTGTGTCTCATGATGCAGAGAAAGCCCCAGAGAATCTCTTGGAACTGCCCTCCGAAGAATCAATGAAAAGTGTGTCTGGGTGGGGTAATGAGTGGTCATTTCGAATGGCAACATTCAAAGTACGTGTTCTCGGTTGCCACTGGAGAGGGATCAGTATGTCAAAAGTCTGTACTGGGTAAGAATGTGGCTGCTAAATTGTGCCATAATTTGGCTTTTGAGCATTTTTGTCCATTGAGTAAATCGAGCTCTACGTTTTCTCTTGCTGTTCATGACAGTAAAAGTTTGGGTATCTAGGGGCTTAAACATCTTCTGAACAATGATCCAAGAAAAAAGTGCTAATACCACAATGCTTTTTTATCCTCAGGGGAAGAGGGAGTATGTTTTATTTTCACAACCTAGGTAATTACACATCATTTGGCACTGCCCTTCAAGATACATAAAAAACAGAAAATATATGAGTTCTGAAGATATTTAGGCACATTGAACAGTCTCTACCCAACTTAGTCCTGAAGAGAGAATTTTTGATGTGAACTGGGGGAAGTTTTTTAATGTACAACTTTTAAAATATTCCATTAAGAAAAGTTCAGTTGAGCTGTTTGACTTGAACCACTTTGCACCTTCTCATCTTTCTCCTTGTTGTCTACTCCTCTATCCCATTATCTCACAAGCTAGGGCATCATGGGTGCCACGAAACCTTCATGCCTCACGGTGTTTCTTTGCTTCTCATTTCTTCACGTGTTTCACATTTCTCCTAGCTGCAAACTGGGCCAGCTGCTTTCCCCATAAAATCTAGCAGTAGCTGTGGGGCGCATGTGGTTGCTCTTTCATCTTTTTAGATCACCCATTGCTTCTATCAAACTCCTAGTGCATGTTCTTTTTCTTCTATCCTATGTGAAGAAATCAGAAGAAAAACATTCTATAAAGAACTTTAAAGATGTTATTTCATTGAATACATCAGGAATTTCAGAGGTATATGACGCACATCTGCAACAGGATTTGCATTGCATATTAGCCAAGAAGAGAACAAATATTTCATGTCTTAGAAGATTCAACTCATACGCTGTCTATATGGAATTCTTTGTGGGAATTCAGTCATTACTGAGAATGTTTTTTGTTAGCTTCCAACCAGCCTCAGTGAAGCTGGTGTCAGGGAAGGGAAAGTGGGCTCTGCGTAGAGCGTGGACAGAAAAAAGATGCTCCGCAGAAGATCAGGAAGGAGCAGGGGGTGAAATGTTACACATGCTTGAACTCAGAGAACTGATGGTAGTTGCTTTCTTTTCAACCTGTGAAACATTTTAACCTGTGGTAAAATGTGTATAACGTAATAATTACCATCTTAACCTTGTTGAAATGTACAGTTCAGTTGTGTGAAGTATATTCACATCATTGTTCAATTAGTTTCCCAGATGTCTTTTCTCAAGTCTGTTTTAAAGTCACGAAATATAAATGACAGATCCACGGATTTACAGGGGAAAGCCTGGAAGTCCAACAGCGGTACCCAGGAAAGTTATGCTATCTGTCAGAGTCCCCATAGGGTGGAAATGAGTTTGCCCTGTTAAAGGAAAGAACAGCTTCTGGCCGTCAGGTTTCTCCCCTTCTCCTCTCTACACGCTAACCAAGGGCTCAGGTCCACTTGTATGCACTCAAATAGAAGGATTTTATCATTTCCAGAAATTAAAATGGACCTAAAAGACTTCTCTACATCATGGAGATCTACAGAAGCTAAAGTGCAAGCTGAAATCCAAAAGGTGGCGATGAAGGTCAACAGTCATCGCAAAATCTCTGGGCAAAGAAAGACTGCCGAGGAAGAGTAAGATGTTCACTGACACAAATACTGTTGTATGAACCATGTGCCAACCAAAGTAGACAACTGCAATGTCCCTGAGAATATTTTCCACAACATTTGTGGCAAATTCAGTGGGTGCAAAACTGAGCTTGTCCTTCCTGCTTGATTAATCTTTGTGTTTCCTTTCCCTTCCTACATACTTGATTGTAATGTTTTAGAGGGAAGAGCAGGTCCAGGTACTGGCATTGTTAAATTCAATGCTTGGCTGGGCATGGTGGCTCACGCCTGTAATCCCAGCACTTTAGGAGGCCCAGGTGGGCAGATCACGAGGTCAGGAGATCGAGACCATCCTGGCTAATACGGTGAAACCCGTCTCTACTAAAAATACAAAAAATTAGCCGGGCATGGTGGCAGAGCCTGTAGTCCCAGCTACTCGGGAGGTTGAGGCAAGAGAATGGCATGGGCCTGGGAGGCGGAGCTTGCAGTGAGCTGAGATCACGCCACTGCACTCTAGCCTGGGTGACAGAGCAAGACTCCGTCTCAGAAAAAAAAAAAAAAAAATTCAATGCTTGCGTCACCTCTAGATTCATTGTCACAGTCTTTTAGCTTTTGATCACATGACATTGTATTTTTCCTGCCACATGACTAGTCTTTTTTGCTAAATGTCAGACACTGGTTAAAAAATATATAGCAATGAATTGAGGCCTACTAGCATGTTACCTCACTGCAGAAAAGAAAAGATGGGAGTCTGTTTCTGGGGAATGGGCAGGGGTCCTAGCACACCTAGACACCCTCCATACCATCAGCAATTGAGGTTATCAGTGAGGTTCAGTCCCTACGAAAGTCAGGGTATTTCCTGTCCACCTCTATTCCTGGCATGTGACTCTTCTGGGTCCCAACCAAAACCAGCAGACCTCAGTAGGGGTCACCTTCACTAGCAGACCCTCAGTCTACTTGTTTTCCATCTAATCCTCCACATGGTGCAAAAGCTGCTCTGCTTCTTTGCATCTCAGTTAGTCCCTTCTGCAATTCAGTGATGAAACTCAGGGGAATGAGCCCCATATGTTAGGCTGACCTTCGTCCTGGGTTTCCTTCTTCTCCATCTTGGCCTCATGTCTCTTTACTGCCATGTTAGCAATTTGATGCTTTCAGTCATGGGTTTTAGATTCTGCCCCATGTCCCCATTGCTGTCATGGGAGATCAGAAGCTTCACATGCACTCATGTCTACTCCAGAGCAGAATGCTTCCTTAGCTTCCCTCCAGATTCAGGTTTTGTGTTTCTAGTTCCCAAGTGCACAGCAGGAGTAGTGATGTCCTCACTGGTTTCTCATTTGCATTAAACTGTGAGCTTCTTTAGGGTGGGGACAGGACCCTGCTCCCATTGCATCCTCTGCACCTCACAAGACACTCCTTGCTTCAGGCCACTCCAGACAGCTTGTGCTGAAGGGTGCCCTGGGTGGTCAGAAACAAGTGCATGAACTTTCTCTTTGAAGTGTTTTTGCCCCCGTTTCCTAGAGTTCTTGGCATTTTACACGTCTTTCATATGAAATCTAGTATCTAGTGAGATTTTTAGAATCAGAACCATGAATCAAGTAGTGTGAGGGCAACACAGCAAACCCACCTTTTCAGGCCATTTCCTTTTTCTGCCCTCAGTCTCTGTGAAACAAACTTTGTTAAAGTCACTCGACACCAGAGGATGGTTTGCAGTTGTCACCTATTTTCAGGACATAACACCCTGACTAAAGAGCCATTCGATCATTTCCAATTCAGTAGATGCACCCAGCACTCAGATTGGCCTTTCCTCTCAACCAGGATCTTTAAAGTCGATGAGAAGAGTTCCAGTCCTGAATCATGGACATGCGCAGTTGTGAACCGCAGGGATAATGACAGCATGTCCTGGAAAGATCTCTCTGAGGCTGATTGTCTGTGTTCTGGCATCAGCCTCTGATGGAGAATCAGGTCCCCCTGTGGGAGGAGTCAGATGAGGAGTGATCCCCTGCTCCGTCCTTATGGGTTTAGTTGTGATGAGCTGGTGAGGTCTGGTTTTCCACACTGAACTAAAATGAGCTTTTGCTGTGTCCGGCGCAAGACTGACCCCAGAAGCACACATAGAGCATCTCATAGAAGCTTTTAATAGTTCATATTTACTAAAGAGTAGGAATACAGAGTGATGAAGATGAGCTGGAAACGACAGGTGACTTGCCAGCAGGCCAGAGTGTGCTTTTTCTTTGTCTCTCCATGGAAGGTGTTAATTCTCCCTCCAGCTGTGAGGATCAGTTGGTTCATTTATGGGAAGGTTGTCAGGGGACCTTTGAATCACGACCTTCAGATGCTGGAAGGAATCCTACATGGGCCAGTGGATCATGTGCACGCATTTCTCTCCCTTCTCGACTCAGGAAGCTGAGAATGAAAGAACGTGAGCGAGCAGAAAAGGAGAGGCGGCTGTCAGAGGTGGAAGAAACCATGAAATTGGCTCTAGAAAAAATACCCATCTGCAGGTGGGTTCAGAAACCGACACCAGCCTCTTGGGAAAGCCCTGCTGGAGTGTTTTGTTTTAAATCTTTATACAATGTTTAGACCCAGTCAACACAGAAATGGAAACAAATGGTCAGAAGAGATACCTAGAGAGAGAGAGAGAATTCACACAAGAGAACACAAGTACCTTAAGATTTACTAGTGTTCAAAACATGTGAAGTAGCTAAACATCTCCTGACTGCAATGCCAGCCAGACTGTGTGGAAACTCGGTTCATACCAGCCGTTCTAGGGGTGGTGTGAGTTGTCATCATCCTTAGGAAAGTGTGCTGTTGTAGGCTCAACCCATCCTTCAAAAGGACTGTGCCTGTTTATAAGCTCAGCTGTTTCTGCCCTGTGAAATATGGCAAGGATATTAGTTCCAGAAGAATAGAGCTTTATGATAAAAGATGCCCAATGAAGCATGAATTATGGACATACTGATAATGGGTAAGGAAATTGTCAACTCAGAACCCAGCAGGCATTAAGTAAAAGAGGAGGAAGCATTACAGCAACAGTTTTGATCCTACTGTACTTTTATAGCCATGTGAAATACATTTTCTATGTATAGATAGATTGTGTAAGGGTACGGTTGTGAGGACAACAGAAACATGGCAGATTATTTAAAATCATACTAAAGATGATGCTTTGTCTGATGAAAGTGATTCTAAACCATAGAAAAATGATTCAAAACAGACAAGAGCTGCGGCAGTAGGTAGAGGACTCCTACAGATGGGAGGTAAGGAGCCTTCCTTCCTGCAGTTGCAGGATCCTTAAGCGCTCATCAAGATGATGCCACTGCCCCTAGAATCTCTCAACATACACTTTCTCATGTGTTGACTTTTTCAGATCGCCCCTTCTGCTGCAAGAAAGGCCCTCCGCAATTGGATAAGTTTTTTTTTCCCCCCTCCTTGCTTTTGGGCCTAGTCTGCCAAGTCAGGACATGGATGTATTTTTCTCCCCACAGTCCTGTGCTCAAGCCTTGCAGAGGGAGACAGCAGAGAGGAAGGCTGCCTGCAAGCAGCACAGGTAGGTGATTGTGATGGACAAATTTTAAGGATGTTTTTGTTTTTAGATGAAGCTCTGAGTGTCTAGTAAAGAACATGGTGTTTTAATTCTTCTTCAGGTCAATTCTTTCTCTGTCTTCAAGATGGGAAATGATGGAAAAGCAGGGAGTGCCGGAGAGACACATGAGTCAGGAGGCCGCCCAGGGATGGCTGGGGCTAGAGAACCCTTTCTGGAGAGGTAGGAGCTCGCTGTGAAAGCAAGCGCTTAACTTCTGCTCCACAATCCACACACCCTGCTTCTCCTTTCAGGGTGAGGGCTTAAGTGGCAGGACCCTGTTTTTCTCAGGTGCCACAGCTGAATGGCTCTTGGCTGGTCCCCTGTGAATGGTGGAGCTCAGGCCCCTCCACTGACTGTGGACATCGTTCCACCCTGACGTCTTGGTTACTTTCAACTGAGGAGATGAGCCTAGAAGGGAAATGGGCTGGCTCCCTTTCCAACTTTGAGTCAGTGGGAAGGCTTTATTTATTTATTTATTTTCATTTTTAAAAAGTAACACCAATAACATTTTAGAATGGGAGCCGTATGTGCTGATGGGAGCAGAAATTTTCTGGCTATGCCTTCATGGATCAATATTTCTTCTTTTCTTAAAGAAGCATTTATTTACACTTTTTGGAGCTTCCTTCATTGTTTTTGTTTGTTTAAATTGTTTATTGTAAACTATAAAACTTCATTAGTAAATTAAATTTCTATGTCATCTTACTCCTCTAACATTTGAAGTGTAACCCTAAAACTTTCCAGTTAATTTCTGTAGCTGTTACCTTTTCTCATGACTGTGAGTCTCTTTATGTCCATTTCTGTTCATAAATATTGCTAATACCTGGTCAGATATGGAGGTTAGATTAACTATAAATCCACAGAATTTTGAATGCCCCTATGATTGAAGAAAAGGAGAGAGTGCTGTTTCTGTCCAGGGTTTATTGGTATTCTTCCCATCCATGGCTATTCCTATTTTAATTTTGAGTCTATGCTCACATGATGAGTGATTTCCTCTGATATGTACAGTGAACTTTTGATTTAGAGCTCATTTCCAGCTGCTTAGAGCCCGGCCTGTCCACAGTCAGTGGAGAATTAAGAAAACCCTTGGACGAGGGCTCTGTGGTGTCTTCCTCAAGGATGAGGCCCAGAGGGTGGCAAAGAGAGTGAGGTGGCAGTGGAAGGTGTGGAGGGTTTCTCATTCAGCACAGAACATGCAAGCCCGATTAAGGCTCATTCCCTTCTCTGGCCCTCAGCAGATTCAGGACCTCATTCGGTTCCCATAAGGAACAGCCGCTCTGTCCCACCTGAAAACACAGAGAAGACAAAGGTAAATGCTGGGGTCATTTTCCCTCTGTCTAGTTCAGGACACTTTTGTCTTTTCCTACAGCGCCCTCTCCTGGCCCGTCCTCTGCTCTCTGGGTTCTGTGGTGCCTTTTCTGTCTGGACTTTTTTGAAAGCAAAGTCTTCGCCATGAGCTTTCAGGCTTCTCCATTTCCAGCTGGTCATCTTTCGTGGCACCTCCAGAAGCCATAAATGCTTAAGGGCCAAGGGCTGCAGGGCTGTCACTGTTCTGTTTCCAGAAATAACATGAGAGCATGCCATTGAACTCCACTGCGGTAGGTCTTATGGCCCAGTAGACCCTGACCAATCCCTTTTACTCAAGATGGTGTGGGATCCCCTTTCCAAAATATGTGGGGTTTCTTTTTGTTGTTGTTGTTGTGATTTTCTTTTCTGCTATAGGGTAAGTGATTAACCTTTAGAATATCTGCTGTAATCCCAGAAGTGAAAACTCATTGATCCAACATTAATATGAGCTTTGTGCAATTTTGAATGTTCTTTGGCAAAGTCAATTCCATAATTCATCACAGTCCCATCTCTGTTGTTAA
>NW_026652278.1:74133839-74133959 GCF_009828535.3 Hylobates moloch
ACTTTATGGCATCGATGCTGCCATTTTGAAACCTGGAGGAGGGAAAGGTGCAAGGGACTGTCACCTGCGGCATAAGGTGCAGCTTGTGTTGGTTTTGGTGTTTTTGTCCATCATATTCAT
>NW_026652278.1:74133969-74137708 GCF_009828535.3 Hylobates moloch
GACTACATCTCCACTTAGTAACCTCTGGATCCTCAGCCACCCCTTCTACCTGGGTGGCCTCTGGCCCCTCAACAACCACCTTCACATGAATCTCCTCGGCTACTTCAATAATCTCCACTTGTGGTCCCTGGGACTTCAGCCACTTCCTCCACCAGGGTCTCCTCTAGTACATCTGCCACCTCCTCCACTTGGCTGGCCTCTGCTATCTGAACCAACTTCTCCAGGACCTCAACCAGCTCCTCTACCCATTGTGGCCTGTAAGACCTCGACCACCACCTCCACATGTACCACTTGGTATGTTTATCTGAACAGTACGAACTGAGTTGCAAAATGGATTCATCTTTCCTTTTTTGAGTGAATAGAAATGTCACAGATTGTACTGCAGGGCTTTGCACTGGCTGAGGATGTGGTCACTTTGCTCAAGTTTCTGAGACTACAAGTCAGTTGCATTATTTCCTCATCATGACCTTGGCAGCAGGTATCTTCTGTAGATGAGGAAAGAGTTTTTTTTTAAATTTTATTTTGGTGGGGGACAGAGTCTCACTCTGTCACCCAGGCTGGGTTGCAGGGGTGCACTCCTGGCTCACTGCAACCTCTGCCTCCCGAGTGGCTGGGACTACAGGTGTACAACACCATGCTTGGCTAATTTTTTTTGTTTTACTTTTTGTAGAGACCATGTTTCACCATGTTGCTCAGGCTGGCCTCAAGCTCCTGGAGCCACGCCATCTGCCCACTTTGGCCTCCCAAAGTGCCAAGATTACAAGTGTGAGCCACTGTGCCCAGCCAGAGATTGTTTATAGAAGCTAGAAATACAAGCTTTGCAGGCTTGTGTGGAACCTGAGCCATATGGCCAGCTCTGTGAGGGATGAGACCCATCCCTGACTGGCAGGGCATCCTGTGTCCTGCAGCAGAGAGACCCACACTGAAGGGCACAGAGCTTCTGACCGCCCCAATGGAAGCACAAGTGAAGGGACACAGGGTGCAGAAGGAGGAGACAGTCTCCTGGGAGTGAACAGGAGGCTGTGGAAGAGAAAGCTGAAGCGGGGAGGTGTCACATGGGGGGTTGTTGAACTCAGGTGGCGCTGGAAGGCTGCTCCTAGCCAGGCAAGCAGTGTGAGCAGGAGTGTGGAGGCTGCATGAGGGCCACACAGAGCCGCCATGGGAGCTCAGATAGCACAGTGTGCACAGGGAATTCTCCCCAGCACTTCCTTGTTGCCCTACAGCCTTTAGTCCATTATTGGTAGGAAGGTGATTCTTTCCCTGGGTGTGTGAAGGCTCTGGATCAGGGTGAATGAATGCCTAGAGGTCTGAAAATTTTAACTTGGTTCTGTCAGGGGAACCTGTCTCCCTGAGTTTTTATGGCCAAAGGAGACTAACAATGAGGATGGGTCTGGTTCAGTGGAGCTGCGGCTTTGACCTTCAGAATGAGGCCGACTCTGGCCGGAAACTCAAGGCCAATCCTGAGCTGCTCTGGCCTCCTCTGATCCCCAGCACCCTCTCCTTCCCACCCACGACTCTCAGCTCTGCATCTCCCAACCTTGGCATGCAAAATGCTTTCCCTTCCCTGTGTCTTTGCTGCCTAAGCCCAGACACCAACTCTCAGTAGAGCTCAGAGCCCCAGCTTTCTCAGAAATGAGCTGGGAATGATGCGATTATGAGGCCATGGTGAGGACAGGGAGACCACGCTCATAAGGAAAATATATTGCAAAATAGCTGGTAGGTGGTAGAGCCTCACCCCTCCCACTGGTTAAATGAAAATATTTCCACTCAGAAGATCAGCAAAAGATGTTCGTTGAAGTTCATTTAATAAACCTTAGGGTGTAACCGTTCAGGCTCTGGGATTTCCAGTTTCTCTTTCAAAAGATAAAGGAAAGCCCCTGTCTGCAAGATTAGAATTCAGATCCTTATGGGATGAAGAGATCCTAAAAATGCACACACAGTTAAACTCTGAGACTTATATCTGCGATCTGTGGATAATTATTCTCCATGACATACAGACACAGATGTGGCCACACACAGAAGTATTCAGCAGGGGCACAGACATTTCATAGAAGACAAAATGTATATTGGGCAAAAGAAGGTCACCTGGAAATAAACCGAAATCTTTTTACCTTACAAGATAATCTTGAAATTTGAAGAGTCTCCTGGGCCATGATATCTTGGAAAAGTCTCCACCATATTTAATGCTCCATGCCCCGTGCTCCCTCCTCTCTCTCTCATTTCCAGTGTTTCCCTTAATAAACATTTGCAGTCCTATCTTTCTGGGTGTCCGTTTCCTGGAGGACCAGTTCACACCCCAGGGTATACCAGGTGTGACTCCTCATACGCTATTCAAACTCAGGCAGATACTGCCTTGCTGGACACAGAAGCAGGGTTACCCTTTGGGTAGTGTTGACTGGGAAGGGCCCGAGGGGGAATTCTGGGGTGGGGGAATATCCTGTATCCAGCCATGGGTGGAGGTTGTACTCACTCATTCTAGAAAGAATCACTGTGTTCCTAGTGACTGCCAGTGGTGCCTTGTGAGCAGATAGACAGGAATACATCCCCATGAGGTGGCCAACTTCTGACAGGGAATAAAAGGGCCCAGCAGCGGCTGTGGAGCCCGTGAGGAGCCTCGCAGAGACTCAGGGTTTGTCAGAGCCCATTTCCCACTGAGCCAGCTGCCCCCGGTAGCACCAACTCCAGGCGGCTCTAAGGAAAGTTGAGCTGGGTGTAGACATTTCTTCTGAAGTCCTGTGCCCCCACCATCTTCCTGTAATTTTTAAATTGTGTGATAGGCAGAGGTCGGTGGTGAGAGGCTCACTGAGCAGGACTGGGGAGGAGTAAAGAACGCAGGGGTGAGGTCAGTCAGAGGACGGGACAGGCAGAGAGAAGATGAAAGAGAAGGGATGAGAGAGGGAGGGGAGGGACAAAGAGAAGGAGAAAGACAAGGAGGATAGAGAGAGAGGGGTTGAAACAGTGAGAGAAAGACAGAAGGGAGAGGCAGAGAAGGTGGAGGGTGAGGGGAGAGAGAGAGAGATGGAGATGGGAGGATGGAGTCATGGAGAGAAGTTGATTTGGGCCCAGGGGGAGAAAAGGAAAGATGGAAGAGACAAAGACAGAAGGACCCACAGTGAGAATCAAGAGAGCTGGAGGGAGGGAGATGAGCAGAGAGCTGGCCAGTGATCCACACATCGAGGGAAAGGCAGAGAAAAAAAGACAGAGAAGAGAGGAATGGAGACAGGAAACAAGAGAGATGGAGAGAACTGAGACAGGGAGAGGGGGCTGGAGAGAATCACAGAGAAACAGCACAATAGAGGAAGGGAAAGAGTTGTTGAGGACAGGGTCACAGAGAGAAAGGAAGGACGAAGAGGGAGGCAGAGAGAAGCAGAGAAAGAGAAAGCAGGGAACAAAGCGGTGAGCCTGTAGGAGGTGGAGGGGGGCAGATGGCCCGGGTGAGGGGACAGCAAAGGCAGGTAGTCCTGGGACTCAGGATCCAGGAGGAGTTCCTGCACTCCAAGGCCATGACCTCCTTGGGGCCATGAAAGCCCATCACATGGGGACACGCAGGCCTCCCTTGTGGCTGGGTTGCTGTGTGGAGCCTCTGGGTCTATCCCTGAAGCAGGGACTTCCAGGGGAAAGGGCTGCCCTGTCTCAGGTTTGCCTCCTCTGTGGGGTGGGGACACCCAGCAGCCTCCCTCGCTGCCCTGGTCCCTGCTGCATTTCCCATCCTGGCCAGCTAGGTGGCCGTCAAGTCCCA
>NW_026652278.1:74137808-74142250 GCF_009828535.3 Hylobates moloch
GATTATTTTTAGAGTATTGACATGTTAACAGTATTAAGTCTACCAATTGGTAAGCACTGATGTTCTTCCATTTACTTAGCTTTTCTTTAATTTCATTTAGCAATCTTTTTGTAGTTTTCAGTGTGTTACGTCTTGAACTTTATGGTTAAATGTATTCCTAAATATTTTATCCTTTTTGATGCTATTATAAATGGCTTCTTAGAGTTTTCTTCTCAGAATATACATATTCCACCCAAAAAAAACCTTATTTTTGAGTGTTGATCTTGTGTACTGCAATTTGGCTGAATTAGTTTATTAGCTCTACTAAGTGTGTATGTGTGTATGTATATTCCTTGTAATTTTCTATATACAAGATCATGTTATCTGCTAATAAAGATAGGTTAACTTCTCCCTTTCATTTCTTTTATTCTCCATTTACTTTTATTTCTAGGTGTCTTTTACTTCTTTTTCTTCTCTAATTGCTCTGGCTAGAACTTCTATTGAAATATTAAATGGAGTATGAAGGTAGACATCTTTATCTTAGGGGGAAAGCTTTTGGTCTTTCACCATTGAATATAATGTAATTGGTAGGTTTTTCACAATTGCCTTTCATCATGTTGAGAGATTTCACTTCTGTGCTTAGTTTGTTGCATATTTTTATGACGAATGCTGAATATTAGCAAATATTTTTTCTGTGTCAAAATGAGATGATCATGTGTTTTTTCTTTCATTATATTAAAGCATGACATATTGCATTGATTTTTTTGTATGTTTAGCCATTGTTGCATTACAGCAAGGATAAGTCCCACTTGGTTATAATATATAACTTACTTTTTTAATTATTATACTTTAAGTTCTAGGGTACAGGTGCTCAACATGCAGGTTTGTTACATATGTATACATGTGCCGTGTTGGTTTGCTGCACCCATTAACTTGTCATTTACATTAGATATTTCTCCTAAGGCTATCCCTCCCCCATCCGCCTACCCCACAACAGGCCCCAGTGTGTGATGTTTCCCACCCTGTGTCCAAGTGTTTCCATTGTTCAATTCCCACCTATGAGTGAGAACATATGGTGTTTGTTTTTCTGTCCTTGTGATAGTTTGCTCAGAATGATGGTTTCCAGCTTCATCCGTGTTGCTACAAAGGACGTGAACTCATCCTTTTTTATGTCTGCATAGTATTCCATGGTGTATATGTACCACATTTTCTTTTCTTTTTTTTTTTTTTTTTGAGATGAAGTCTCGCTCTGTCATCCAGACTGGAGTGCAGTGGTGGGATCTCGGCTCACTGCAAGCTCTGCCTCCCGAGTTTACGCCATTCTCCTGCCTCAGCCTCCCAAGTAGCTGGGACTACAGGCGCCCACCACCATGCCCAGCTAATTTTTTGTATTTTTAGTAGAGACGGGGTTTCACCATGTTAGCCAGGATGGTCTCAATCTCCTGACCTTGTGATCTGCCCACCTTGGCGGCAAAGTGCTGGTATTACAGGCGTGAGCCACCGTGCCCACATTTTCTTAATCCAGTCTATCATTGTTGGACATTTGGGTTGGTTCCAAGTCTTTGCTATTGTGAATAGTGCCGCAATAAACATACGTGTGCATGTGTCTTTATAGTAGCATGATTTATAATCCTTTGGGTGTATACCCAGTAATGGGATCGCTGGGTCAAATGGTATTTCTAGTTCTAGATCCTTGAGGAATTGCCACACTGTCTTCCACAATCGTTGAAGTAGTTTACGTTCCCACCAACAGTGTAAAAGTGTTCCTATTTCTTCACATCCTCTCCAGCACCTGTTGTTTCATGACTTATTAATAATTGCCATTCTAACTGTGTGAGATGGTATCTCATTGTGGTTTTGATTTGCATTTCTCTGATGACCAGTGATGATTAACATTTTTTCATGTGTCTGTAGGCTGCATAAATTTCTTCTTTTGAAAAATGTCTGTTCATATCCTTTGCCCACTTTTTGATGGGGTTGTTTGATTTCTTCTTGTAAATTTGTTTAAGTTATTTGTAGATTCTGGATATTAGCCCTTTGTCAGATGAGTAGATTGCAAAACTTTTCTCCCATTCTGTAGGATGCCTGTTCACTCTGATGATAGTTTCTTTGGCTGTGCAGAAGCTCTTTAGTTTAATTAGATCCCATTTATCTATTTTGGCTTTTGTTGCCATTGCTTTTGGTGTTTTAGACATGAAGTTCTTGCCCATGCCTATGTCCTGAATGGTTTTGCCTAGGTTTTCTTCTAGGGCTTTTATGGTTTTAGGTCTAACATGTAAGTCTTTAGTCCATCTTGAATTAATTTTTGTATAAGGTGTAAGGGAGGGATCCAGTTTCAGCTTTCTACATATGGCTAGCCAGTTTTCCCAGCATTATTTATTAAATAGGGAATCCTTTCCCCATTGCATGTTTTTGTCAGGTTTGTCAAAGATCAGATGGTTGTAGATGTGTGGTGTTATTTCTGAGGCCTCTGTTCTGTTCCATTGGTCTATATCTCTGTTTTGCTACCAGTACCATGCTGTTTTGGTTACTGTAGCCTTGTAGTATAGTTTGAAGTCAGGTAGCGTGATGCCTCCAGCTTTGTTCTTTTGGCTTAGGATTGACTTGGCAATGTGGGCTCTTTTTTGGTTCCATATGAACTTTAAAGTAGTTTTTTCTTTTTTTTTTTTTATAAAACAAGTATTTATTATTATTATTATTATACTTTAAGTTTTAGGGTACATGTGCACAATGTGCAGGTTTGTTACATATGTATACATGTGCCATGTTGGTGTGCTGCACCCATTAACTTGTCATTTAGCATTAGGTATATCTCCTAATGCTATCCCTTCCCCCCTCCCCCCACCCCACAACAGTCCCCGGAGTGTGATGTTCCCCTTCCTGTGTTCATGTGTTCTCATTGTTCAATTCCCACCTATGAGTGAGAACATGCGGTGTTTGGTTTTTTGTCCTTGCGATAGTTTACTGAGAATGATGTTTTCCAATTTCATCCATGTCCCTACAAAGGACATGAACTCATCATTTTTTATGGCTGCATAGTATTCCATGGTGTATATGTGCCACATTTTCTTAATCCAGTCTATCATTGTTGGACATTTGGGTTGGTTCCAACTCTTTGCTATTGTGAATAGTGCCGCAATAAACATACGTGTGCATGTGTCTTTATAGCAGCATGATTTATAGTCCTTTGGCTATATACCCAGTAATGGGATGGCTGGGTCAAATGGTGTTTCTAGTTCTAGATCCCTGAGGAATCGCCACAGTGACTTCCACAATGGTTGAACTAGTTTACAGTCCCACCAACAGTGTAAAAGTGTTCCTATTTCTCACATTCTCTCCAGCACCTGTTGTTACCTGACTTTTTAATGATCGCCATTCTAACTGGTGTGAGATGATATCTCTTTGTGGCTTTGATTTGCATTTTTCTGATGGCCAGTGATGATGATCATTTTTTCACGTGTCTGTTGGCTGTATAAATGTCTTCTTTTGAGAAGTGTCTGTTCATATCTTTCACCCACTTTTTGATGGGGTTGTTTGTTTTTTTCTTGTAAATTTGTTTGAGTTCTTTGCAGATTCTGTATATTAGCCCTGTGTCAGATGAGTAGCTTGCAAAACTTTTCTCCTATTCTGTAGGTTGCCTATTCACTCTGATGGTAGTTTCTTTTGCTTTGCAGAAGCTCTTTAGTTTAATTAGATCTCATTTGTCAATTTTGGCTTTTGTTGCCATTGCTTTTGGTGTTTTAGACAAGTCCTTGCCCTTGTGTATGTCCTGAATGGTATTGCCTACGTTTTCTTCTAGAGTTTTTATGGTTTTAAGTCTAACATTTAAGTCTTTAATCCATCTTGAATTAATTTTTGTATAAGGTGTAAGGAAGGGATCCAGTTTCAGCTTTCTACCAATAGGATAAGCTTTTTGATGTGCTGCTGGATTCAGTTTGCTGGTATTTTATTGAGGGTTTTTGCATTGATGTTCATCAGGGATAATGGTCTAAAATAATCTTTTTTTGTTGTGTCTCTGCCAGGCTTTGGTATCAGGATGATGCTGGCCCCATAAAATGAGTTAGGGAGGATTCCCTCTTTTTTCTATCGATTGGAATAGTTTCAGAAGGAATGGTACCAGTTCCTCCTTGTACATCTGGTAGAATTTGATTGTGAATCCATCTGGTCCTGGACTTTTTTTGGTTGGTAAGCTATTAATTTTTTTATTTTTTATTTTTTTTTTATGGATCAATGATAATAACTCAATCCTCTATTTGACAAAGAAGAAGGAGAAGGAAGAGGAAGAAAAAGAAAGTGGGATAAAGGATCAGAAAGGGAGGAAAATAGAAAAAATTAGAGTATGACTCCAGGGTAGACCTGTTTTGTTGTCGCTTGGTTCGTTGGTTGGTTTGACAGTTGTATTTTTCATGTTTCACCATGTTGGCCAGGCTGGTCTCGAGCTCCTAGCCTCAAGTGATCAACCC